>NC_137868.1:44639963-44659963 GCF_963924005.1 Protomyctophum bolini | reverse complement strand
TTATTTATTAGAAAACATACGATAACCACTTCAACCCTATACATTTCGGCCATTTGAAAATAGCCGATCTACAAGCTCACAATGCGCCACTTTTTACATGCTTAATTCACCTTTAGCTAAGCCCCGCCCTCTCCCACTTAGACACTCCCACTTGGACACGTTCCATTCCAATGGATTTTACACATTAAATACTGGTTCATTTTTGGAACCAGATCTTCCAAATCTCTTCCAAAATCAGTCAGCAAAGGCCTGCCGTATATGCACTGGAGAAATATGCGTGTGACATTTTTTTTTTTTTTTAAAACAATGTGTTATCATAATAGGAAAACTATTGGTGGAGAGGTTTGTCTATAGCCCATGTTTTGCTTAGCTGTGATTGGACCATAGCAGTTTGAGGAGGGGCTTATATAGTTAAAGGTCAATTCTCACTGTTGAAAAAAATAGCGCCAGTTCGAGACTCGATAGTAAATCCTACGGTAAAAAGTAAACACTAATTTGATTCACTATAGTCCACCATGTCAGATTCAGTAGTGCCAGAGGCAAAAACATAATTATATATATATATATATATATTTTATAAATGTCTTTAATAAACACCCATTCTGTATGACTGTGTGTCGGGCTTCTCATTGTGACAATGTGCTCCCTTAAACTACGTTTCGCGTCATGTTATTAAGTCATATTTTTAAAAACTTGAATTTTGTCATTTTATTTAAAATAAATAATTATAGCCAATCTATACAAGACGGTTTTACGCGTTAAATACGTCACTTTATGCGCAATTGATTGAAATTTCATTATGAAAGTTTCACTTTTTTCATTTATATTACGGAAGAAAATGAACTTTTTGCGTGTTATTCTAATTTTGTGAGAAGGATTTGTTAGATTGGCCGTTCAAGCTGTTTATGGTATGATGATGACATCCACAGTGTAATGTAGGCCTTCACGTCACGTGCTTAAAGTCAATAATGACTAGACAGTGTCGACTAAAACTATGATGAAAAATGTTCATCGACTACCTTTGTTTCACTGAAGAAAAACTAATTAAATCTAAATGAAAATGCAGACAGACAGATACAGAGATCTCCATATATGGGCCTAAATGGGTCACAGACAGACAGACGGTTTAAAACGGATGCTATATTATGACAAAGGTTATACACCCCCAATACAAATGTACCGCTACAAATAAATAGAGAAAATACATCGTAAACAAAAACTGCAACCAGATTGTATCATTAAGGAAAGTTTATGCATGTACTATGTGTGTCATATGTAAACTCTTAATTTCCATTTTCAAGCCATTCTGTCGCAAAACAAACCCCCTTTTTTATTAATAATTAGGCGACCTGTACTAAGCACCTGTGCTGTTACCACCATTTTCCCCCACCAGGTGGCAGCAAAACGTCCTGCAAGGATTCCATTCCTCCTACAGACAACACTATTGCTCCTTGTTCCCGTTGCTTCCTTCCTTCCTTCTTGTCTTCAGCTCTCATTCTCACAGGTGGGTTGATTATTCCTTCTCTCAATCAGACTAATGCAGTATAATACCATATTATGCTTTACTGGATTACACTGTAGTGATTTATATGGCTGTGTCATTATGGTGTTTCTGATCAGCTGATATAGTTCTGCTGTTTGAAACATTTCTTAAAAAAAAAGAAAATAATCTCTCTGACTCCACAGTGCTTACAAACTGCTTGACTTGTGTCTTTATAGTTGAGAGGGGAGGGACAGCATATATATTAATAAACATTGCAATCCAATTCCGTGCAGTATACATTTATACAGTTAGGAAGGAGAAGTATAAACACACCATATACAGTAGGAGTTATTAGCAAAGAATGTATACACATCCTCTGCAGTCCTTGTTGATGTATAGCCAACGTTAAAACTAAAATGCTACAGGACAGAATTATACAATGCACTTCAACTGCATTGTCATTCTGTTCTGATGTGCTTGTTTTGTATTGCACTAGGCCTATATACAAAACACGCACAGAAACATGCAAAGCAAACAGACAGAAATGAAGCTGATCCTTAGTTGACTTGTTCTGTGAACGGACTGAAAAAAGCATCACTTAAGTAATGATTACTTAATGAAACGATATTGACCTGTCTGCTAGCTCTCTCTCTCTCTCTCTCTCTCTCTCTCTCTCTCTCTCTCTCTCTCTCTCTCTCTCTCTGTAGTTCTGTTTGCAAGCTGATAGATTTTCCAGTCACACCACATAGTTATTAGTGTTTAATGTAAGCATATATACTTCCATGTCAGTGTGGTGAGCTGAGTTGTACACATAATACTACTACATGTACTTGTACTGCATGAGTGTGTGTGTGTGTAATGTATGTGATAATATTGTACGTTCATCTTTTACATGAGATGCTCTGTGTGTGTGTGTGTGTGTGTGTGTGTGTGCGCGCGCATGTGCGTGTGTGCGTACAAAGTACAATACCTCTAAATTGTACTTAAGTACAGTACTTAAGTAAATGTACTTAGTTACTTTCCACCACCGGCTATAGAGTCCTGCCTGAGTCATACATATCCTGTACATGCGTGCCAGGCTGTGTGTGTGTGTGTGTGTGTGTGTGTGTCCGACTGCGTGTGTGTGTGTGTGTGCGTGCCGGGCTGGGCTGGCACAACTATTATATTTATAGCTCACGCCGTGATTGTAGTTCAGCCTCTGTGCGCAACACTGGTGTGCGGTGAAGTATAACACAGGCTTCCATGTGTGTATGGGAGGGAGAGAGAGAGAGAGAGAGAGAGAGAGAGAGTCAAAGGGCAGGGCGTGGGTTGCTGGCTAAATTCCCTGCAGACAGCCCATGGGACAAAGGTCGGTTTATCCATTAGTCACACGCTTTGTGTGTTTGTGTGTGCATGCGTACATGTGTGTGCGCGTGTGTGTCAGCGTGGGCGTGTGTGCGCGCGTGCACGTGTGCGCGCAGGCACATGATGCTGAAGTCCACATTGGTTCAATGATCTACAGATTGGTGAAAGTCGTTCAACACGCTGAACTCCTTTAACCTCGACGTGCAGAGAGTGGGGCTGAAATCCCCCCGCGGCGCGTTGAGAGCTTGTAGATCAGCTATTTTCGGGGCGCAGCAGCCCGGCACTCTTTTATATAGCTAGTGGGGGGATGCGGCATGAAAATATATGCTGTGTTCCATGTTCAGGAGACTTTGGGGGGAAAAAAAGCAATTCTATACCTGAATGCTGCCTTTTCCGGTATGGCATTTATTTCACCATATAGTATAGATGCTGCATTCGTGGTCTGGAAGAGGGCAGTTGTTTTTACACACGGGGTAAAAAAGGGCAGGGGCCTGAAGCCCCCTTTGATGTCTTATGTGTGCTCGTGCCTGCATTCCACCATTGATTGGGTCTTAGAATCAGGTGGTGTTTGCTCAAGGGGGGGACGGGGACGGGGACGGACGGACGGGGGGGACGCAAAGATTTTAGTAAAAACCACTGCAGGGAAAGAATATATATTCAAAAGATTTGCGCCAACATTTTCACGGTTTTTCAAAAAAATAGCAGACCTATACAAGCTCGGCTTGTATAGGTCTGCTATTTTTCAACAGCTTAAAGTATACACAACATAATGAGGGGTTCCGATATTCCTAATCATTTGATTTTGAGTATCTGCAGTATATATCAGAGTTTTCCCCCATCCCATAATTATATTATTTATATAGAACACGTTTATGCCACATCACGATAGTATACAATATCCAAAATCACAGACTATATCCAGTCTATAATATCATATGGATATTTCATATTAATAGGGATGTATTTTCTTTGCTCCCATGAATCCGATTCCAATCATTTGAAAGTGACGTGATCGATTGGTTCCCGATCGCTTCGTGTGACGTCGGGTCGGGACAACCCTAATAATTTAATCCATTCTGGTGTTGTGTAAGCATTATGTTATACTTTAGCTATTGTAAAATAGCAGATCTACAAGTTCATAGCGCGGCACCGAGTGCCGCGCTATGAACTTGTAGGTCTGCTACTTTTGAAAAATCGTGAAAATGTCGTTCAAATCTTTGAATATATAGCGGACATTTGTAACAAAAATATTGGCTTCCGGGGGCGTCCCTGGAACTACATATTTTGAGATGGGGGTCCGTGGCCCAAATAGGGATAATTCTGGGGGTCCTTGATATGAAAAAGGTTGAGCACCAACTGACACATAGAAACATGGGTTTTTCAGAGAAAAAAAATGTTTATCGTCCAAAATGTGTTAAATGTCACGGTGACCTCATGTGTATACACCACAGTGTGTCTCACCCCCATGTGAACATGATAATGTCACGAACGCACCTGAGGGCATTTCATGACATTTTGGCAGAAACGAAGCAGCACTCGGACTAGAGAGGAAGAAGAACTGATTAGAAGGAACGGTATAATCATTCACTGACTAAAATACTGACCACACATTTTTTTACTTGAGAGCTCCTTTCAATCTGACCAGCTCAACAGAGATCTATATACCCTCCAAAAGTATATATTATTATCCCATTGCTGTGTATGTGTACAAAAGGGGCTTTGGAATAGCGTGACACTGGCGTTACATACTGTATTAGGAGACACACGCACTTGGAACGGGACATAGAAGGAATTGGTAGGGTGTTTTTTTTCCCTCTCTCTCTCTCCCTCTTTTTAAAAAAATAACCTACTGATGTTTGTGTTCCAAGAGTATTGCGTTATATGCGTTTGAGCTGACATGACCAGGCCCCTTTTTGATGTCAATCACTCAAATCATCTTAATTCAAAGTGGTACAAAAAAATAGTTTAAAAAAATATATATATTTAACCCATTCTGGACGGAAACCCCTTTTGGTGTTTTAACTATAAGTTTTATGTTATACTTTTAGCTATGGAAAAATAGCAGATCTACAAGCTCATAGTGCGCAACCGAGTGGCGCGCTACGAGCTTGTAGGTCTGCTATTTTTGAAAAATCGTAAGAATGCGGCACAAATCTTTGAATACATCGTGTATTCTTTCAGAGCGAACGTCTTTTTAAATTTCGACGTCAGGCCTACAATGATGTATATTTTAGGGCCATGGCATGTGATCTAACATTGCACATCCTTTGTGATCTACAGGGCCGGATTTTGCAAACAGGGGGCTGTAAGCAAACCTTTTTTAGGGTCCCCCTCATTGCCACGCCGGGGGGGGGGTCCAGAAAAATCTGTAAATTTGCCATGAAAATGCTTCAATCTGGTGCACTTTTAGATCAAAATTTTGATCTAGTAGATCTGCTATTTTTGCTCTTTTTTTAAATTGGAATTCTGAATTATTTTTAGCTATTTCTGAATTGAAATCTTGAAAAGTTAATGTTTCATTTAATTTCAAATACTGCATGTACTGAAAAAAGCATCATAATTGAGTATGAACTTGACAATGGACAGTGCAGTGTAAAAATGCAGTTTAATTAAAGTTTTCATATACAAATGAAACACTAGACTAGTAGACTTCAGCATTTGTAAAGGAGGTCATCCTGATGTCCACACTGATCAGGATGACAACTCAACTGATCTATACTGGTAGATCACCATCTACTGTACCTTCTGGGCAGCCCTGCTGTCGAGTCTGCACAGACACAGATCTATAAACAGTCGGTCCAGACTCATACTATACTTACAACTTTGATAATTTTTTCTTGTTTTTAACATTTTAAGCCGCAAACGCTTGATCCGTCTTTTTGTGGCCTATTTTGTGGCCTACATGCCACAATTGCAACTCGAGGTTGGAAGTGAATCCGTCAGCAGATTTCGGACGGACGGACGGACGGACGGTATATGGGTCACTAATAGTTTGGATTTAACTTTGTCGGGTGGTCGTGGAAACATTAACTGGGGGGAGGAGAACAAGGTTGAGTTTTGGGACATGAAATGGTTGACACATTTAGGTGATGCACTACATTTAATCACTTGGTGTGCAGGGAGATAATGTGCGCGCATGTAATTGTGTTGCATTTGTATTTAATGAACTGACTCTTATCCATCTTATTTATCTGAATATAAATACCTATAGATCTCTCAACCTTTTGATGTTCAACAACCTTTATTTTGATGTGCATTATGTTTAGTTTCAAAATATTAAAAAAAAAAGTTTTGACAAAAAAAAAAAAAATCTAATAATTTTTATGAATAATACATATTTTTAAAAGGTTGTTAAAATAGCAGAACCACAAGCTCGATTATGAGCTTGTAGAGCTGCTATTCTCACTATAGTTTAGGTCCTGGGGAGACATCACATTAGCCTGGAAACCACACCAATCTTTGCCCTCGGCAGATTTGGTCTGACTGGCACCGTTCAGATTGGATCCCACTCCCTCCGAAGTATAGTGAGGGACCAATCAGGAACCATTGTGCAAATATGGGGCTGGCCTGCATGCCACATTTAAGCAATATTACACGAGAGGGTGTTCTTTATCGTCAATAATGCACGCCTGTGGTATCCGAGAGGAATCGCAGGAGTGCATTCATGCATTAATCCATAAATTGCAATTATTATACAACATTTACACTTAAAACTAAGATAATGGCTGAAAATGAGTATTTTTTCAATGATAGATGAAGCCACTATAATATGACCACAAATGTCCCAAGAAACAATCGCTAGCCCATAGCCACTGAGTCTGCTGCCCTCTGAGAGAAAAGCACGGCTGATGAATTATTTGTTTCGATTAGCCGTGCCATTATCGTGGCTTAAAAGCACGGCTATAAAAGCCGTTTCAACCAATCGGATGAATTGCTTCCTCGTAAAACGACCTGTTGCATAATTCTCTTTTGGGGTCTATAGACTCAGAGGTAAAAAAAAAAAAAGAAAAAAAGTTTGTGAATCTCTGAACTATAGGGCATGTTGCAGCAGGCCTCGGTTCCTAGAACACAAGGGTCCATCCTCTCTCCTCTCTGTCATTGATCCAGTGAGTGTCACTCCAAATATGGAGCTGAGAGGGGTGGAGAGATCAGACGTGACATGTCTGTGACATGGTTGAGAACACACAGTATAGAGGATATAGTTGAACCGGTCGCGTCCGACGAGTCGTTTTCACTAAAACAACACGACAGTTCTCACTCACCATGGGTAAGTGGACTTGGTTATGACTTGGAATAAACCCCGGAATTTGCTGTATTATGCTTGGTGTGTGCGTATGAGCTCGTGCTTGCGTGTGAGCGCATGTGTGTGTGCGTGCGTGCGTGCGTACTACTAGCGGTATTATTGTATAAGTATTGGCCTTTACACTCCATTATGCGGATATGTGAAAGGGTATAATTTGACACCGTCAGGGTTGTGACAGTCGACCGCTCTCTTCCTAATGAGTTATTGTAGCTTCAGACAGTTCATATAATGATGACTCATGGTCAAGGTTGGTTCCAGGATGAAACTTTTTTAATTATTAATTATCAGTTTTTTCAAACACTGGGCGGGAACCAGGGGGGGCAGTCAGACAGATATTCTGTGAAGCCACTATAAGGAAATCGGGACATCCTGAAAGTTCATATAATGGCCTGTTGTGGCGCTGTCATTGGGCCCAAAAAAACCCATATCCCCATTAGAGGTCCATGTATTTGGGCCCAACTTCACCTAGACTGTATTACCTTAATAAACATGGTCATGAATACTTTCTGCTTCCAGTCACTAGTTTAAAGTCTCATGTCTCATGTCATAATATTATTTTTGGAAAATTATGGTCCCATTTATAAAAAGATGACCATAAAGTCGCGTTTGTTCTGAGGGGCAAGGCTATACCGTTACAGTCTATGATCGGAAGCCACCCCCCATTCGAGTCAAAGTCCCGGCCTCGTTGTCTGGGCCAGCCAATGGGCCAGCTGGGCCAAAACGGATCTAGAAAAGATGGCGATTTACAATACAAGGACTGAAACTGGCTTAATTTTACGTCCATATCAGAACCCGGCGAACGCTTTGTCCATATATATTTTTTTACAGTCTATGGCGGGAACCCCTTTTGTTTTTGTTTTTTTTAATGTTTTTTTTTTTGCAGCTTTCGCCTTTATGACTATGACTACCTGTAGTAATATAAATATTTCATTCTACTTTTGTCTTTTTTTTGCACCATTTTTTGGGGCGACACCAGTGGTACTATTAGTACCAGTGGTACTATTAAGTACCAGTGGTTGGGAACCTCTGGGTTATAGACAGACGCTATGGTTGGATGTGTTTTCCAGGGTATGTCCTATAGTTTCTTGGAAGCACATATTCTCTATCTCTATGCACTCAGCACTCTATTCTTATTTACCCAGTCTGTCATTTGTTGACTATATATATAGGCTTCGTGCCCATTCTCTTTGATTCCTCACGCGTCACTCTGGACGAGAGGATTTTTGCTAAATCACCTAAACTGTAAAGTGTCTTTTATTTATATATATATATCGTTGGAGTTTTTTGCAGTTGAATAAAAAAACGAATTCTGCTGCGTTGTCTTGCTGTGCTGCTATACCTGCTGTATACTTCTGACTAAAGCCATGTTACTGAATGGCTGGTATATTGATTCAACACGGATACATTGTCAGGGGTGCACAGGGCTCCTGTTTGACTTTCTATTTTTAGCCTTTGCTGTGTGTGTGTGTGTGTGTGTGTGTGTGTGTGTGTGTGTGTGTGTGTGTGTGGTTTGACCATGTCAATGATCACCGAGTGAACCATATCACTCTCCTAGCTGGATGAATGCACTCTGGAAACCAATGTCCAATGTCACATCAACATCCTCTAGAAACACATGCTCATATAGGTGTTTATCTTATATAACGCAGGCTTGAAGGTTGTTAGACGGAGATGGTGTGTGTGTGTGTGTGTGTGTGTGTGTGTGTGTGTGTGTGTGTGTGTGTGTGTGTGTGTGTGTGTGTGTGCGACTGTGCGTACATGTGTCTTGTCACCCTCCACCCCCCCCAAGGCAAACACAAGACACGTGTTTTATTATGTGTGTGCAGCTTAATTTGAATGTGCTTGTTGGAAATCACTCAACAGTCCATGCGCACCACGGTCAGCACACAAATTGCACATAATAATAATAATAATAATAATAATAATAATAATAATGCCGGTGGCAGCAGGGCGTTGCATTATTGAAAATGAAATGAGCGCTTCCAGACTCCTATATACACTGTATAATAATCATGACCTGCATGGAATGTATTGGCGGAAAAAGTAGCTCATACAATGTCTACGGTGGATTTTTAATGAAACAACAACTTGAGAGATACACAGAGGATTATTCAAGGCTTTCCGTAATACGGCTGCAATGTCGGTGAGTTTAACGTCGTTTATTACAATCGGATAGTTATTTTTCTGTTTATTTGGCTGTCGAGTATAGTTTTTTTGCCAGTCAGTCAGTAAGTAGGCGTTCCCTGCATAACTTCTGCAGTGCGATGATGTCGCGTAGACTGATTATTATAGCACTGTATGTCCCAGTAGTGTGAACGGGTTATCAGTATACAGTAAAGTACAGTATGACCCAATGTGTGCATAATTACACTGAGCCAGTAATGGGTGTGGTATAGTGTCCCTGGTATACAGTATAGGGAGTGCAGCCTGCAGGGACACACCCAGGCCTATATCAGCTCATGCCTAATCAGCTCTCTCTCATGCAGGGACGGATTAACCCCTGAAAAGGGTTCCGTGACGTTTTCTGTTGTGCTTTTGTTTTGTAGTAAATTTTGGTCCCTTGATTTCCTCTGTTGCTTTTGTTACCTGTGTTGTCTCACCACCTGTGATTATTAGTTTTTTTCTCCACCTGTGTCTTGTTTGTCTCTCAGCCAATCCCTGTGTTGATTTTGTTAGTTGTTCACCTGTGTCTAGTCAGTCTTTGTATATATATATATATGCCCCAGTGTGTTTCAGTCCTTTGTCAGATCCTCATTGTAAGTCATGAGTGTATACGTCCTAGTTTTGCTTCTCGTGTTCCTATACCTATAGTACCTTTGTTCCTAGTCTTGTTTATTACTTCCTCGTGTTTGGTCCTAGTCAGTTTTGTCGATAAACTCTGTCTCCTCTGCCTCCGCCTGTCTGTCTGCACTTGGGTCCTACACCTTCTCTGCCCTGCACTGTGACACTGGGCCGGTAATACGTAATTTTTGGGGGCACCCCACAGCGCTGCAGGGTTAGGGTCTCTTTGACGTAAATTGAACTATAAATCAACGGCCAATGAAGGGCCTCAAACGCAGTACCGCGCGGTCCAATTTCCCCCCGAAGGGGCCCCCAATAGCTGGCCCAATTTGGCTATAACTTGTACCCTGCGTCATTGTTGTTTTCGTCGACTAAAACTATATGACGAAAAATGTCCGTCGACTACCTTTTTCCACTGAGGAAAACTAAATGGAAACTAAGCTACGATGACTAAGACTTCATTTCATCAACAAATAGAAAGTATAGACAAAAATGTTAGGAAGGGGACTATATATTGGACATAAGAGATCCAGTATACCGGTAAGTAGATCAGCTATTTTTTGTTTTGTGTGTTGTCTTTGTATTCTGTGTTTTTAGTCCCTACTGTTTTACCTATGTACTGTACAGCACTTTGTGGCAGCTATGGTTGTTTTAAATGTGCTTTATAAATAAAGTTGAGTTGAGTTGAGTTGAGTATTTTCAGCAAGTGATTATACGACGGCATCAAGGCCCATGCACTAAAATACATTTTGTTCGACTAAATCCACTGTAGATTTAGTCGACTGAAACTAGACACTAAATCATTCCGGGTGACTAAAAATGTGACTAAAACTAAATGAAGTTTCATTCCAAAGATGACTATACAACTAAAATATATACATTTGCTATGCCAAAAACAACACTGCCCTGCATGTCTCTCAGGGGGGGGGGGGGGGGGTCACAGAGGCGTGAACGTTGACTGACAGGCTGCATCTCTGTATAGCCGCCTCGCTCGCATTCATAATCCATTCCTTACAATTTACAATTTTACAATTTAGGCATTTAGCAGACGCTCTTAATCCAGAGCGACTTACATTAAGCAAGAACAAAAGCATGGGAATACATCACATAAAGACATTTATCATGAAACATGCGTAGCTAAGAAAGTAACAGTGGAATATCTATAATGAAACTATACATATAAGCTATACATCTATACTACTATGCTACACATATGTACTATGACGTGCTATGACTACTAGAATTGCTATCTAAGGGGGTGGGTAAGTGCTATGGGCCATGATGGAGTCTGAAAAGGTGGGTTTTCAGACTACGGCTACGTTTTACAGCCTCCATTGTATAGCAACAAAACGCTATGGGCCGTATTTTGCGTGTCTTAAAGTATACCAGGTCTTATTCCCTATAACTTGAGTAAACTAAAGACCTGGAGGAGGCGTGATCAATGCCATTTGGCTATTCTGAGTGGCCAAAGAGCATTGACCACGCCTCCAGGTCTTTCGTTTAATACTCAAGTTATAGGGAATAAGACCTGGTACTTATAAGACACGCCTATATTATGTCCGAACAAAACTGTTACTTTTCAGGATTCAAATTCATTCCCACAGCAATGTATGATGTTCTGAATGCCTCTCTGCTCGACTGATTCGGTATAGCGGTATAGCTCGGAATCTCTTTTTGAGAGATTGCAGGTGTGTCACTTTTGATGCCGTCGTGCGAAAATGTTAAAATGTGGAGATAAAGAGGTTTCTACCCAACAGCGACTCTCTGTGTGTGTGTGTGTGTGTGTGTGTGTGTGTGTGTGTGTGTGTGTGTGTGTGTGCGTGCGCGACAAAGAGAGGAGGGGGCAAGTAATTGCTCCCACCTGTCTTGTACATGTGCAACACGTGTGCCCTAAGTGGTCATGTGACTGAACCCATGATGAGTCTTCATACATATGTATGTCCTTGTATGTAGTGTCTAGCATGTGCTTCTGTGTGCGTGCGTGCGTGCCATATGTTTTTGCGTGTGTGTGTGTGTGTGTGTGTGTGTGTGTGTGTGTGTGTGTGTGTGTGTGTGTGTGTGTGTGTGTGTGTGTGTGTGCGCGCAGCCGTGGAACATGTCACAGTGTATCAGTGTATCATGTGCAACCGGGTGTAATATCTAGGTCAAAGAAAAAGACACACTACGTCAAAGGCAATAAAAGGTGTGTGTGATACATCTGACATGACAGTCTCTATACTCCACTGAACTCCACATGCAGGGAGGAAGGGGAACAATTAACCCATTCTGAACGGGAACCCATTTTGGTGTTAGCATCATGTTGTGCTTTATAGCTACTGAAAAATAGCAGATCTACAAGCTCGTAGCGCGCCACCGAGTGGCGCGCTACGAGCTTGTATAGGTCTGCTAATTTTTGAAAAATCGAAGAACGACTGACATTTTTTAGAATCTGATCTCGGGTCAGAATGGGTTATAATCAGACCAGCGTGTGTGTCCCAGTGGAAACCTCGAATGAATCTGATCTCAGGTCAGAACGGGTTTTAAACGCTTATCACATTATTGTGCCGTTTCGGTGCATCGTGATGCCAAAAGGTGTTTATTATGCCCAAAGTCCAACGCCAATGAAACAAGTGCAGGTTAAATAATAAAGTCCATGGTATATACGTACCGCATATAACCCACTCTGAACGGGAACCCCGTTTTGGGTGTTTTAATCATCGTCATACTTTAGCTATTGGAAAAATAGCAGATCTATAAGCTCTTATACGAGCTTGTACTGTATAGATCTATATATTTTTTTAAATCTTGAAAATGTGGCACAAATCTTTCGGAGCCACGTTTTTTTAACTCGACTCTTTGTTCATCTGAGGAGGGGGTTCCTGGAATAACATATTTTCAGATGGGGGGGGGGGGGGGGGCAATTACATAATTATGATTTTTGGGGGTCCTTGACATGAAAAATTGGTTGAGCAACCACTGATGCACAGAAACATATAGGATATATGTGTCAGAAAACTGTCAGGATTTAGAAGACATTTGTATATATAGAACCGTCTCGGGTCTAAATAGGATAACCACACACCATATTTGACGCTCGCACACTAAATATAGCTTATACTAGCTTCAGCAAAGGACGTCCAACGTTGCACTGGTATAATTCCTCATGGACCAGCAATGGTGGTCCCTAAGGTGGCGAAGGCACACACACACACACACACACACACACACACACACACACGCACACACTCGCACACACTGTATTGGAGTGCTTTATCGAAACGACGCTGAATATTAATTTATAATGTTGTTGCGCTCGTTTGCTCCTGTCTCCACATTCCTTCTTTTCAGCTGTCCTACTGTCTGTCTCTCCTACACACTGTCTCCCTCTCAGCTGTCCTACTGTCTGTCTCTCCTACACACTGTCTCACTCTCAGCTGTCCTATACTGTCTGTCTCTCCTACACACTGTCTCCCTCTCAGCTGTCCTACTGTCTGTCTCTCCTACACACTGTCTCCCTCTCAGCTGTCCTATACTGTCTGTCTCTCCTACACACTGTCTCCCTCTCAGCTGTCCTATACTGTCTGTCTCTCCTACACACTGTCTCCCTCTCAGCTGTCCTACTGTCTGTCTCTCTCTACACTGTCTCCCTCTCAGCTGTCCTACTGTCTGTCTCTCCTACACTGTCTCCCTCTCAGCTGTCCTACTGTCTGTCTCTCCTACACACTGTCTCCCTCTCAGCTGTCCTAATGTCTGTCTCTCCTAGACTGTCTCCCTCTCAGCTGTCCTATACACTGTCTCCCTCTCAGCTGTCCCACTGTCTGTCTCTCCTACACTGTCTCCCTCTCAGCTGTCCTACTGTCTGTCTCTCCTACACTGCCTCCCTCTCAGCTGTCCTACTGTCTGTCTCTCCTACACTGTCTCCCTCTCAGCTGTCCTCCTGCTGTCTCTCCTACACACTGTCTCCCTCTCAGCTGCCCTACTGTCTGTCTCTCCTACACACTGTCTCCCTCTCAGCTGTCCTACTGTCTGTCTCTCCTACACACTGTCTCCCTCTCAGCTGTCCTACTGTCTGTCTCTCCTACACACTGTCTCCCTCTCAGCTGTCCTACTGTCTGTCTCTCCTACACACTGTCTCCCTCTCAGCTGTCCTACTGTCTGTCTCTCCTACACACTGTCTCCCTCTCAGCTGTCCTACTGTCTGTCTCTCCTACACACTGTCTCCCTCTCAGCTGTCCTACTGTCTGTCTCTCCTATACACTGTCTCCCTCTCAGCTGTCCTACTGTCTGTCTCTCCTACACACTGTCTCCCTCTCAGCTGTCCTACTGTCTGTCTCTCCTACACACTGTCTCCCTCTCAGCTTTCCTTGAATCCTACTGCCATATAGGACAGTAGGTTTCAACATGATAAAACATAATAAAACATAATTTTATTACGTTGTTGTGTCTGTGCAGCTCCTCTGCACAGTTACTCGGAGGCCATGTTGTATTTCATTATGTCGTTGTGTCTGCGCATGCAGCTGGTACTCGGAGGCCGTGTTGTATTTCATTATGGTGTCGTGTGTGTGTCTGCCCCAAGCAGCTCGTCTGCGCAGGTACTCGGAGGCCGTGTTGTATTTCATTATGGTGTCCTGTGTGTGTCTGCCCCAAGCAGCTCGTCTGCGCAGGTACTCGGAGGCCGTGTTGTATTTCATTATGGTGTCGTGTGTGTGTGTCTGCCCCAAGCAGCTCGTCTGCGCAGGTACTCGGAGGCCGTGTCTCTCCCGGACTCGTTCATCCAGAAGCAGCAGCTGGACGCCAGCATGGCCGACACCTTCCTGGAGCACCTGTGTCTGCTGGACATCAACCAGGAGCCAATCACGGCGCGCAACACCAGCATCATCTGCACCATCGGTGCGCGCGCAGCCAATCGGCTGCTGCATGTATTCGCACTTTAGTCGACCTAAATCAACTGTAGATTTAGTCGACTATAAAATCTTATGACATTTAGTCGACTAAAACCAGACTAACACCAAAACATTCCGGGTGACTAAAATGCGACTAAAACTAAATAAACTATTCAAGAGACTATATGACTAAAACTAAATTCAAAATGTGCTGCCAAAAACAACACTGTTTTCCACTCGGTGCCAATTAGCCCTTCGCTAAATCCCCACCCCCAAAAAAAGCGATTGTCCAATGCCAATCCAAGCCAACTGTTGCTATGCAGGTCAAGCTTCTCGCCACCTCATACAGTAGCTGCCAGTGTTATTTTTCCATGGCTGTGTTGTTGTACATATACAGTACACGGCTTATAACGTCGAGAAAGTTACACGACTGACCAACCCAGGTGATGGCGATAATACTAATGACCGTATAGTCTAACAGAGTGCAACATGAAAACTCCTGTCGGGTATAGTCTTTAAAAGTTGATTTCTCCCTCGGTCATTTCCTCGTATTTCTAGTTTATTAAAATAATGTCACCGCAAATTTGCCTAGTAGTGCATAGCCTACTGCAGGCCTGGTTGACCTACATTATGAAGACATTTTGATGCTCTTGCTACTGAAATTATCGATTATTTACATAAAGAAAGAAATCCCGTCATTTAACATGCATCTCAAATGGGTGAGAAGGACATAGCTTTCCCTGTCCCCAGGCTGCTAACGTGCCTAACTGCCTATTGGCTAGTGAAAGGCTAATTGCCTGAATTGTAATCCTGGTCGCTATTATATACTCTCCCTCTGCCAACCCGGGGAGAGCCCGAAACACCTAGCTCATGCTTTTATTTTACATTTCATTATCATTCAGCTCTTAAAACAAGACATGTTGTCCCAATGACTGCAGGCTTCCCTGACCAATTCCTGACCATTCTAACACCCCCCCCCCCCCCCCCCCCCCCCGTGGCTGCCCCCTCCCCCCCCCCCCCCCCCCCCCTCCTCTCTCTCTCTCTCTCCTCTCACTCTCTCTCTCTCTCTCTCTCTCTCTCTCTCAGGTCCGGCCTCCCGGTCCATTCCAAAGTTACAGGAGATGGTGAGAAGCGGGAATGAACATCGCTCGCCTCAACTTCTCCCATGGATCACATGAAGTACTGCGCAGCGCGCGTGTGTGTGTGTGTGTGTGTGTTGTATTTGTGCATGTGTATACTGAGTGTGTGCGTATATTGTATTTACTGCACGTGTACTGAGTGTTGTGTGTGTGTGTGTGCGTATGTGTGCGTGTGTGCTGGTGTGTGTGTACTAGTACCACGGCCAGACCATCAAGAACATCCGCGAGGCGGTGGACCACCTTGACCTCCGACCGCCCGCTACTACCGGCCGTCGCCATCGCCTTGGACACCAAGGGACCCGAGATCCGCACGGGATTGGTCAAAGGGGTGAGGAGGAGGAGGAGCCAAGCGTTGTGATTGGCCGCTCACCCCCACACACACACACACACACACACACACACACCTTACTGAGTCCACCACGACACACAGTATGAAGGACGAGGGACGGGCTTCAAGCACACTCGAGGATATAGATCAGAAAACCTTTATCCCATTCTGACCTGAGATCAGATTTCATACGAGGTTTCCACTGGGAAACACACTCGTCTGATTAACCCATTCTGACCTGAGATCAGATTTAAAAAAAATGTCAGTCGCTCTTCGATTTTTTCAAAAATAGCAGATCTACAAGCTCGTAGCGCGCCACCGAGTGGCGCGCTACGAGCTTGTAGATCTGCTATTTTTCATAGCTAAAGCATAGCATGATGCTATAACACCAAAATGGGTTCCCGTTCAGAATGGGTTAAACCATTTTTCATGCATTATGTTATATACTTTTAGCTGCTTGTCGATCGTTTTGAAAATCGTGAAAATGTGGCGTATATAAGTCTTTGAATACATGCTTTCACAAAAGAAAGGTTTTTTAAACTAAAAATATTGACTTCTGCATGGGGCGTTCCTGGAACTATACATATTTTCAGATGCAGGGGGGTCGGTGGCCAATTGCATAATATTTCTCCAGGGGTCCCTGACAAGAAAATGTAGAATCGTCGTCAAGTCTAAATGGGTTAAAGGTAGGAGTCAGTGATTTCACTTAATTCAAATATCACTTTTTTTTTTGTTTTGTTTGTGATAATCCTCTCTACTATAGAGTGTGCTGACCATATAAGGAGTTCCTCCCTGTCCCAGTTAACCCCTGGGGTCAAAAAAACCTTAGGTTTCGTTTTTGTTCTCTATCCTGATTGGATGAAAGCTGTGTCCCAAGGCAAAAACGAAACCTAAGGGTTTTTGACTGAAATCACTGACACCCTCCTTTAATAACTTGACAGGGCAAGACCACTTCACCACTTTTCAACCTATATCTTCATATAATAGGTCCTCACTAATAATCATGATAAAATGGCATGATTTCGTTCTATACTCAGTCTGTGTCTCATATAGTGAGGGCTGTGGGGTAGTTCAGAAAACCGTCTTCCAGGTGACATCATCATTAGGCATGCAGATTATTTTTAAACAAGATTTTTTTACAAGGACCCCCTACTCTGAGAGGAGAGAGAGAGAGAGAGAGAGAGAGAGAGAGAGAGAGAGAGAGAGAGAGTGAGAGAAGAGAGAGAGAGAGAGATGAAGCAGGGGAGAGGAGGGACCCCACTCGCTATAGCTACATAATTATTGTATAAAACCGTGTAAGAACCGTTTTCATAATATATTTCATGGATACATACCTTCGTATATTATAGACTTGCTTCATCCGTCAGTGGTTGGTTGCAATACGCAGTGAGCACTTACTATGAGACCTAGCAGATCATGTCTTGTGTGTGTGTCTGTCCCTGTCTGTCCGTGTGTCTGTCCCGCTATCAAATATGGAGTGTGTTGCATCAGCAATCACTCAAGCTCCATATATGGGCACAAAAGGGGCCAGTGATTTGTTTGTTGTGGACTGCCTGGCCCCTTTTGTGCCCATATATGGAGCTATACGTCCAAATCCCAAATATGTACGAGCTGCGTTCGCTTCCCGCGTTTGCGCGTCTTACTCGTATATTCTTCATGTTAATGTGTATATGCTCTGACACAATGATGTGTCGATGGTTTTTGGTGTGTAATAATAAAACCAATCTGTGTCCGTGTGTAAATTCGGTACCATGTGTGCGTAGTGCGTGTGTGCGTGCTGTGCGTGCGTGCGTATAGAAAGTAGAGGAGGAAGTGGAGCTGGTGAAAGGGACTCACGTGCGCGTGACCGTAGCGGAGGCGGACCAGGATAAGACCAACGAGCAGCAGGTGTGGGTGGACTACGCCAGTCTGCCGACGGTCCTGGAGAAAGGAGGACAGATCTACATCGATGACGGACTCATCGACTCAAGGTCCTGGAGACTGGTGTGTGTGTGTGTGTGTGTGTGTGTGTGTGTGTGTGTGTAGATCGTCTCTCTACACTGTGGGGGAAGAAAGCAGTTAAGATGTACAAAATAGTAAAGGCTGCTATATAAGCAATAATATGTCAAAATGTGTGACCTTTTTTTCTTCTTTGAGTGTGTGCAACCACTCCAAGGAACAGCAATGTCCGTGTGTGTCTGTGTTCACCCACCTATATGTGACGTTATTGAGCACCAGCATGTACCAGTAGGGGCCAGTAGGGGCGCTGTAGGGGCGCTGTTGTGCCAGAAACAGAGAGAGAGAGAGAGACCAGTGCTGCACTGTTAGCCTGCTAATGAGAGAGAGAGAGAGAGAGGAGAGAGGGAGGAGCGAGAGGGGAGTTGCACCACTCGGTTCACACAGGTGTGATTTTTTTATTTTATTCAGACCAACCAGCAATGTGTAGAATGCTCCCCCCCCCAAAGAAATGTGACTCTGTGACGCATCTAGGGGCCGCAATCTGCATTCAAAGATGTTCCTAGAAGCTTTGTCATTGTCGATTTGACTGTGTGTATACTTCCTGATTGGTTAGTCATTGCGACAGGGTTTTTATTTATTTATTTATAGGAACATCTTTGAATGCAGATTGCGGCCTCTAGATGTGTCAGAGACAAAATAAATTGGGAGCGTTCTACCCACTGCTGGCTGTCTGAATACCAAAAAAAAAAAAAGTAATTCAAATTTTTGACATAGTATACTTGCTTAGCATGTGTTTATGAGGTGACAGTTCTTCATTAGAGCCCTTGGTAGTGGTTGTTATGTCATGTGTTTATGACATAACTCCTCTCCTCTCCTCTCCTCTCCTCTCTCTCCTCTCCTCTCCTCTCCTCTCCTCTCCTCTCCTCTCCTTCCTCTCCTCTCCTCTCCTCTCCTCTCCTCTCCTCTCTCCTCTCCTCTCCCCTCCCCTCCCCTCCCCTCCCCTCCCCTCCCCTCCCCTCTCCCTCTCTCTCTCCTCTCCTCTCCTCTCCTCTCCTCTCCTCTCCTCTCCTCTCCCTCTCCCTCTCCCCTCTCCCCTCTCTCCTCTCCTCTCCTCTCCTCTCCTCTCCCCTCCCCTCCCGTCCCCTACTCTCTCCTCTCCCCTCCCACTCCCCTCCCCTCCCCTCCCCTCTCCTCTCCTCTCCTCTCCCTCCTCTCCTCTCCTCCCTCTCCCTCTCCCTCTCCTCTCCCCTCTACACCATCTCTAGGTGACGATTGGGTGGACTGCCTGGTGGAGTCCGGCGGCGTGCTCAGGCAGCCGCAAGGGCGTCAACCTGCCGGGCTGCAACCTCGTCGGGCTGCCCGCCGTGAGCGAGCGGGACGAGGGCGACCTCCGCTTCGGCGTGTCCCAGGGCGTGGACATGGTGTTCGCCAGCTTCATCCGCTCGGCGCAGGACGTGAAGGAGGTGCGCAAGGCGCTGGGGTCCCACGGGCAGCAGATCAAGGTGGTCAGCAAGGTGGAGAGCAGACAGGGGGTCCAGAAGTGAGTTGATATCTATATATAGGGGTTTGTCCCCCGATATACGATCGCACGATCGGGGGGGGGACATCGCTATAGTATTTAAACCATATATGTGGCCAAATGTGACTGAGGTGACTGACATTGGATTTTTGGGGAATTTTCGTTTTTTTCATGTCATATGAAAGCAGGAATCATTATAGCTTCACATGCTGGTTGTTCAGTTTGCCCCTCCAGTTTTGGAGATATGCTTATAGAGTGATGTCTTGCAGAGAACAGCGAGTTGAGAAAACAGGCTGAACAAGT
>NC_137868.1:44619963-44637463 GCF_963924005.1 Protomyctophum bolini | reverse complement strand
TCATATGTTGCATCAACTGCAGCGAGCAAAGGCTCTGCTCGGGCTGCATCCAATAATAAATATATCAGCCTATAGTAGTCCAGTGCGGACTGGTGATTTAATTTGTGTTGGTGCCGAGTGCATGCGAAGCTTGAACAATAGGTTAATTGCGGACCAGCATACAGATAAACTGTGGATATTAACCTATACCAATAAGGACCCGCAGGCCAAATGCCATTGCGCAGTAGCCTACACCACCAACAAGTCTATGCGTGGTGTGTGCATAATTGCATATAGCCACATATATATATCGTGCTGTATTTTGCTCTCCATTTCATGGTCATGGACATGCGAGGAAAGAGAGAGAGAGAGAGAGAGAGAGAGAGAGAGGGTGCAGAGAGAGAGGGTGCAGAGAGAGAGAGAGAGAGAGAGAGGTGTGAATGGAATCGCATCAAATAGCGTGGTTGGTGAGAATGTGCCATATGCCGTGCCCACATGGCACATCTCTTTCCTGTTTGGTAATAAAGGGCAGCACCCTTGATTGCATTCCGTTGTCACTGTGCGCCCGCATGCCGACAATGTGCGCGCGTGAACTCATCTTTTTTTTTTTATTATATGGAGAGAAAAGTCGGGATTTGGAGAGATTTACGCACATGGTGTGACGCGCTGACAGACAATGAGAGAAACAACGTTCCACTTCCTGCACTCACAATTTAGGTGGCTTTTAAAATGCGGTATACTTACTCCTTCATTCAAAAATATGATTGGCACCTCATAAGTGTAAATATAAAATCAAGTATAATATAGCCTAATACAATTGAAACCTGCTACTGCAGTGATTTTTATCCCGTGCTCATTGCGTGTTTCTGCGTTTGTGTGTGTGTGGACACATAGATATCTCTGTCGTATATGGGCAGGGTTTTTTTTTTCTAAAACGGAGGATGGAAATATCCGTTTAGCATGTATGTGCGTGTATAAGCCTGGGCCTATATACAGTAAGTCGACTGAAATCTTCAGATATTTAGTCAACTGAAACTATAGACTATAGACTAAAAGTATAAAACATTTCAGATATTCTAAAAGATGACGTATAACAGAATCTTATTCAAAAGACTATAATAAGACTCAAACTAAATCAATGACGAATGAATGAGAACGGCGAGATCTTTGCGGAGACCTGTGTAAACAATAACCTAGTGATTGGAGGTAGTGCATTCCCCCACAAGACAATCCACAAAACAACTTGGGTGTCACCAGACCATGTCACAGAAAACCAAATTGACCACATCTGTATCAGCAAAAAGTTCAGAAGAACCATGGAAGACGTTAGGGCAAGACGAGGGGCAGATGCAGCCTCAGATCACCACCTCCTGGTAGGGAAATTCAAGCTAAGATTGAAGAGACATCAACGGGCTAAAGGTCAAAGAGCAAAATACAACACTGAATCTCTCAGCAATGCTCAAGTGACAGAGCAGTTTAAGGATATCCTCTCGAAGAAAAACGCAGAGCTACAGCTAGGAAGGATGGAAGGATGGACAATAAATGAGGAGTGGGATCACTTGAAAGCCGCTTGGAGTTCAACGTGTGATGAGGCCTTGGGGAGAAGATCCCAAAAACACAAGGAATGGATAACACCAGAAACACTCTACATAATCCAGCAGAGGAGAGAACTGAAAGAAAAAGTGAACAACTCAAGAACAAGAGCCGAAAAAGCCTCGACACAAAAGGAGTACAATAGGTGCCATAAGGAAGTGCGGCAGAACATCAGGAGGGACAAGAGATCACAGGTAGAGAGGTTAGCCAAGGAGGCAGAACTCGCAGCGGCTCAAAGGAACATGAAGGAACTGTACAACATCACAAGGAAGCTGTCTGGAACGTATCGACATAGCAACAAACCAATCACAGACAAGAATGGCCAACTGCTTTCAACCCCGGAGGAACAGCTCGAAAGATGGGTAGAGCACTTCAAAGAGGTTCTGAACAGGCCACCACCAGCAGAACAGCCAGATATCCCTAAGGCCAGGATACCACTAAAAATCAAGTGTCACAGACCAACAAAAACTGAAATAAAAGCTGCAATCAAGCAACAGAAAACCGGCAAGGCTGCTGGCCCTGACAATATCCCACCTGAAGCCCTTAAAGTGGACATAAACACATCCACTGACATGCTCCACAGCCTCTTTAGGAGAATTTGGGATGAGGAAAATACACCCACAGAATGGGCGGAGGGTCACATAGTGAAGCTACCAAAGAAGGGTGACCTAAGGAAATGCAACAACTACAGAGGGATCACCTTACTGTGTGTGCCCAGTAAGATCTTCAATAGGATCATCCTTAACCGTCTCCAGGAAGCTGTGGACAAGAAGCTCCGGGACCAACAAGCAGGTTTCAGGAAAAATCGCTCATGCACAGACCAAATAGCAACATGCATCATCATCGAACAGTCTATTGAATGGAACACGTCCTTGTACATCAACTTTATTGACTTTGAAAAAGCTTTCGACAGTTTAGATAGGGCAACACTATGGCAACTAATGGACCACTATGGAATCCCCACCAAGATCATAAACCTCATTAAGAACTCATATGAGGGAACTTCATGCAAAGTTATGCATGCAGGCCAGCTGTCTCAGAGCTTCGAGGTCAAGACGGGCGTCAAGCAGGGATGCCTACTTTCACCATTCCTGTTCCTCCTGGCAATCGACTGGGTCATGAGGGAAACAACCAAGGAGAGGAGAAATGGAATTCAGTGGACAATGTGGGAACAGCTGGATGATCTTGATTTTGCGGATGACATAGCCCTCCTTTCACATACACATACACAGATGCAAGAGAAAACAGACAGACTCTCACAAACTGCAATAAAACTTGGTCTCACTCCCAATATAGCAAAAACACAGTTGATCAAGATCCATGCCAACACCACCAATCCTATCCGTATGAACAACACTGCCCTAGAGGAAGTAGAAGCTTTTACCTACCTAGGCAGTGTTGTGGACACCACCGGAGGGACAGACGCTGACATAAAAAGCAGAACCAACAAGGCTAGAGTGGTGTTCAACATGCTCAGGAGGATCTGGAGCTCAAAGAACATCTCCATCAACACCAAAATGCGCATCTTCAACTCCAGTGTGAAACAGGTGCTTCTGTATGGAGCCGAGACCTGGAGGACAACAACACTTACAACACACAGGCTGCAAACATTTACAAACACATGCCTCAGGAGAATCCTCCACATCTGGTGGAGGGACAAAGTAAGCAATGTGGACCTGTGGAAAAGAACAAGCCAGGACCCCATTGACTTACAGATCCGAAAGAGAAAGTGGAGTTGGATTGGCCACACCCTCAGAAAACCTGCGACAAGCACCACCAGACAAGCCCTGAAATGGAACCCCCAAGGAAAAAGGAAACGAGGTCGCCCCAGGAACAGCTGGAGAAGAAGCATCGAGGCAGAAATTGCAGAGAGAGGGCTTAACTGGGGAGATCTCGAAAGAACGGCTAAAAACCGAGTGAAATGGAGGACATTTGTCAACGGCCTATGCACCCCAGAGGAGCAACGGGCTTAAGTAAGTAAAGTAAGTATATACAGTAAGTCGACTGAAATCTTCAGATATTTAGTCAACTGAAACTATAGACTATAGACTAAAAGTATAAAACATTTCAGATATTCTAAAAGATGACGTATAACAGAATCTTATTCAAAAGACTATAATAAGACTCAAACTAAATCAATGTCTGGGCTTGTCAAAATCAACACTGGTTGCCGGCGTCCACTACACACACACACATACACACACACACGAACACACACGAACACACGAACACACACGCACATCAGTCTGTGCTGCTGCATGAATGCACGACTAATGAGGATCCCTGTGTGTGTGTGTGTGTGTGTGTGTGTGTGTGTGTGTGTGTGTGCGTGCGTGCGCCCCAGATGCTGGAGAGCATGATCCTCCACCCTCGCCCGACGCGGGCGGAGGGCAGCGATGTGGCCAACGCCGTCCTGGACGGAGCGGACTGCGTCATGCTGTCCGGAGAGACCGCCAAGGGTCAGCACCCCGTGGAGGCCGTCGCCATGATGCACTCTGTACGTCGTATACGTCTCTGTGTGTGTGTGTGTGTGTGTGTGTGTGTGTGTGTGTGTGTGTGTGTGTGTGTGTGTGAGAGACGTGTGTGTGTGCCATCTTTAAGTCTCTCTGTGTAGGTCTGCAGGCAGGCGGCCATCTTTAAGTCTCTCTGTGTAGATCTGCAGGCAGGCGGCCATCTTTAAGTCTCTCTGTGTGTAGGTCTGCAGGGAGGCGGCCATCTTTAAGTCTCTCTGTGTAGATCTGCAGGGAGGCGGCCATCTTTAAGTCTCTCTGTGTGTAGGTCTGCAGGCAGGCGGCCATCTTTAAGTCTCTCTGTGTAGATCTGCAGGGAGGCGGCCATCTTTAAGTCTCTCTGTGTAGGTCTGCAGGGAGGCGGCCATCTTTAAGTCTCTCTGTGTAGGTCTGCAGGGAGGTGGCCATCTTTAAGTCTCTCTGTGTGTATGTCTGCAGGGAGGCGGCCATCTTTACGTCTCTCTCTCTGTGTAGGTCTGCAGGGAGGCGGCTATCTTTAAGTCTCTCTGTGTAGGTCTGCAGGCAGGCGGCCATCTTTAAGTCTCTCTGTGTAGGTCTGCAGGGAGGCGGCCATCTTTACGTCTCTCTCTCTCTGTGTAGGTCTGCAGGGAGGCGGCCATCTTTACGTCTCTCTCTCTCTCTGTGTAGGTCTTCAGGGAGGCGGCCATCTTTAAGTCTCTCTGTGTGTAGGTCTGCAGGGAGGCAGCCATCTTTAAGTCTCTCTGTAGATCTACAGGGAGGCGGCCATCTTTAAGTCTCTCTGTGTAGGTCTACAGGGAGGCGGCCATCTTTAAGTCTCTCTGTGTGTATGTCTGCAGGGAGGCGGCCATCTTTACGTCTCTCTCTCTGTGTAGGTCTGCAGGGAGGCGGCCATCTTGACGTCTCTCTCTCTGTGTAGGTCTGCAGGGAGGCGGCCATCTTTACGTCACTCTCTCTGTGTAGGTCTGCAGGGAGGCGGCCATCTTTACGTCTCTCTCTCTGTGTAGGTCTGCAGGCAGGCGGCCATCTTTAAGTCTCTCTGTGTAGGTCTGCAGGGAGGCGGCCATCTTTAAGTCTCTCTGTGTAGGTCTGCAAGGAGGCGGCCATCTTTAAGTCTCTCTGTGTAGGTCTGCAGGGAGGCGGCCATCTTTAAGTCTCTCTGTGTAGATCTGCAGGCAGGCGGCCATCTTTAAGTCTCTCTGTGTAGGTCTGCAGGCAGGCGGCCATCTTTAAGTCTCTCTGTGTAGATCTACAGGGAGGCGGCCATCTTTAAGTCTCTCTGTGTAGGTCTGCAGGCAGGCGGCCATCTTTAAGTCTCTCTGTGTAGGTCTGCAGGGAGGCGGCCATCTTTAAGTCTCTCTGTGTAGATCTGCAGGCAGGCGGCCATCTTTAAGTCTCTCTGTATAGGTCTGCAGGCAGGCGGCCATCTTTAAGTCTCTCTGTGTGTATGTCTGCAGGGAGGCGGCCATCTTTACGTCTCTCTCTCTGTGTAGGTCTGCAGGCAGGCGGTCATCTTTAAGTCTCTCTCTCTGTAAATCTGCAGGGAGGCGGCCATCTTTAAGTCTCTCTCTCTCTCTCTCTGTAGATATGCAGGGAGGCGGAGGCAGCCATCTTCCACCAGCAGCTGTTTGAGGAGTTGAGGCGACTGACCCCGCTGACCTCCGACCCCACAGAGGTCACGGCCATCGGAGCCGTGGAGTCCTCGTTCAAATGCTGCGCCGGGGCCATCATCGTCCTCACGATCACTGGCAGGTAGGCACGCACGCACGCACGCACGAGCGCACGCACGCACGCACGCACGCACGCACCCTGTAGGTGGACCAACCCCTGGACAAGAATGTTGTGTCCATCGGGGGAAGGGGTCTACACAACTATAGACAATGTAGAAGAATGTGTTATTTTGATCAACGTTTGACCGTTATCCCTCCTAATGGTGCCAGCATCAATACAGCATGGAATCGTGGAAAAATGGCATCCAAACTATAAGACAACAAAATATTCTATATACGTTTTGGGTCTGCGAGGCTAAATGTCATGAAAATGACTCAAATGCAGAATAAATATTATTTGTTGAAAAGGGTTGAAAACCACTGGTCTATAGGCTTCCACACGACAGCGACAACGTCTCAAATCTGGAAATTAAATAATATAAATATAAATATGTTTGTAACACAAAAAAAAAAAAAAACACAATTGGTTACAGTGACTTTATACATCGTCAGATAACTTGAATAATTGAAGTCTTTATCCGTGAATCCTTATTATTGTCTTCTGCACTTTAGCCAAACACAGCTCAATGTGTTCTCATATTATCATCCCTTTAGCCAAATACAGCTCAATGTGTTCTCATATTATCATCACTTTAGCCAAATACAGCTCAATGTGTTCTCATATTATCATCCCTTTAGCCAAATACAGCTCAATGTGTTCTCATATTATCGTCACTTTAGCCAAATACAGCTCAATGTGTTCTCATATTATCATCACTTTAGCCAAATACAGCTCAATGTGTTCTTATTATTATCATCACTTTAGCCAAATACAGCTCAATGTGTTCTCATTTTATCATCACTTTAGCCAAATACAGCTCAATGTGTTCTCATATTATCATCACTTTAGCCAAATACAGCTCAATGTGTTCTCATATTATCATCACTTTAGCCAAATACAGCTCAATGTGTTCTCATGTTATCATCCCTTTAGCCAAATACAGCTCAATGTGTTCTCATTTTATCATCACTTTAGCCAAATACAGCTCAATGTGTTCTCATTTTATCATCACTTTAGCCAAAATACAGCTCAATGTGTTCTTATGTTATCATCACTTTAGTCAAATACAGCTCAATGTGTTCTTATTATTATCATCACTTTAGCCAAATACAGCTCAATGTGTTCTCATATTATCGTCGCTTTAGCCAAATACAGCTCAATGTGTTCTCATATTATCGTCGCTTTAGCCAAATACAGCTCAATGTGTTCTCATATTATCATCGCTTTAGCCAAATACAGCTCAATGTGTTCTCATATTATCATCACTTTAGCCAAATACAGCTCAATGTGTTCTCATGTTATCATCACTTTAGCCAAATACAGCTCAATGTGTTCTCATATTATCATCACTTTAGCCAAATACAGCTCAATGTGTTCTCATATTATCATCACTTTAGCCAAATACAGCTCAATGTGTTCTTATGTTATCATCACTTTAGCCAAATACAGCTCAATGTGTTCTCATATTATCGTCGCTTTAGCCAAATACAGCTCAATGTGTTCTCATATTATCGTCGCTTTAGCCAAATACAGCTCAATGTGTTCTCATATTATCGTCACTTTAGCCAAATACAGCTCAATGTGTTCTCATATTATCATCGCTTTAGCCAAATACAGCTCAATGTGTTCTCATATTATCATCACTTTAGCCAAATACAGCTCAATGTGTTCTCATATTATCATCGCTTTAGCCAAATACAGCTCAATGTGTTCTTATGTTATCATCACTTTAGCCAAATACAGCTCAATGTGTTCTCATATTATCATCACTTTAGCCAAACTAGACCTGTCCGTGCCCACCGGCCTACTTGAGAACGATGCAACTCTTTCGAAACAGAGACAAAGTAATCAATCAATCGTTCCAATCTAATACCTGCTCATGCACTTTGTACCGTATAAGCTGTTATTCGACACGACCACTAGATGGCCCCGTCGGCCTCTCACATTGGTGTACGCTGACCTCTGCCACTCTGTGCAGTGCAGTGCACACATAATACATATTCAAACATTCTATCTATATGTATATGATATAATAATAATGAATTGCATTTTTATATAGCGCTTTATACCAAGTGCTCAAAGCGCTTTACAAACAACGGTCCATTCATTCATACATTTGGGAGGTGAAGCGGTGAACAGTCGACGCCAGCGTCCTCACTCCCCCACATTCACACACCGACGGTGGCGAGATAGCACCGACCGACGTAGGGGGTTCAGTGTCTTATTGCCCAAGGACACTTCGACACGTGGACATGGGAGGAGGAGGAGGAGCCGGGATTCCAACCGCCGACCCAGGGATCATTGGACGACCTTTGCTCTACCTCCTGAGCCACGTCCGCCCGTATTTGGTCATGTCGCACACGAGAAAGACACACTGTATGCATGCCTGACGTTTGTTTTGATATTGCGTGTGTGTGTGTGTGTGTGTGTGTGTGCGTGTGTGTGTGCGCGTGTGTGTGTGTGTGTGTGTGTGTGTGTGTGTGTGTGTGTGTGTGTGTGTGTGTGTGTGTGTGTGTGTGTGTGTGTGTGTGTGTGTGTGAATGGGTGAATGTAATGCACAATCTATGTGAAGCGCCTTGGATGAAGGCGCTATATAAATACACCATTTACCATTTATAGTTCATTCTCTCTCTCTGTATCTCTCTGTATCTCTCTCTCTCTCTCTCTCTCTCTCTCTCTCTCTCTCTCTCAGGTCAGCTCATCTTCTGTCCAGGTATCGTCCTCGTTGTCCAATCATCGCGATCACCAGATGTCCCCAGGTACGACCCAGTCCCCCTATTTATGAGACTATAGAATGAACTCTTGTTTCATTTCATTCGCTTATATAACAAATGTGTGTGTGTGTGTGTGTGTGTGTGTCCGTGCGTGCGTGTGTGTCTGCGGCTGTGTGTGTGTCCGTGCGTGTGTGCGTGTGTGTGTGTGTGTGTGTGCGTGTGATCAGGTGGCACGCCAATCCCAGCTGCTCAGAGGAGTGTTTCCTGTTCTGTTCCACCCACTTCCTGCGCCTGTCTGGGCAGACGACCTCGACAACAGAGTCAACTTTGGCATGGAAATAGGTGTGTGTGTGTGTGTGTGTGTGTGTGTGTGTGCGTGTGCGCGTGCGTGTGTGCGTGCGTGCATTCGCGTGTGTGTTTTGCCCCTCCAAATGATCCAGAATGCCACATCACGCTTGGTCTTCAAGCAGCCAAAAGTCTCACATTTTCACACAGTCTCACACAGTTTTCACAACAGTCTCCCCCCTTTCTCCGCTCCCTCCATTGGCTCCCATGTTAACGCCCGCACAGAGTGTACACAAAACCACTGCATGGTGTTGGGCTACAAAGCAACCAAAGGTACCGTATGGCACCCCCATAATATCTTCAAAGTCTGACCCAGCCACGGAATGGCTGCAGTGCTTTGGAATGCTCCCCGAACTGGTTAACAAAACAACCCCATTGCAATCAGAACGGCACACACACTCACTCACTCCCAATCTTCCGCCGTGAATCTGAAGACCATTATATAGCCTCGTCGACCTTATACAGGCTTTGGGATAAATGCTCAAATGTATAAGTTAGATTTAATAGCAGGTTAATTTTTAGACCAGACAGTGTGTACTATAGATTTCCCTAGTATTCACACATTAAAGGTATATTCAGTGATTTCACTCAAAAAACCTTAGGTTTCGTTTTTTGGCTGTGGGACCCAAGCTTTCATCCAATCAGGATAGAGAGTCAAAAAACGAAACCTACGGTTTTTTTTGACCCCCAGGGGTTAACTGGGGACAGGGAGGAACTCCTTATATGGTCAGCACACTCTATAGTAGAGAGGATTATCACAACAAAACAAAAAAATAAGTGATATTTGAATTAAGTGAAATCACTTACCGTATACCTTTAACTTCTGCTCCCTGTCTGTCTGTCTGTCTGTCTGTCTGTCTGTCTGTCTGTCTGTCTGTCTGTCTGTCTGTCTGTCTGTCTGTCTGTCTGTCTGTCTGTCTGTCTGTCTCCACGTCTCTCTGATCTCTCTCTCTCTCTCTCTCTCTCTCTCTCTCTCTCTCTCTCTCTCTCTCTCTCTCTCTCTCTCTCCCCTCCAGGGAAGGCCAGGGGTTTCTTTAAGTCAGGTGACATGGTGATCGTGGTGACCGGTTGGATCCCCGGCTCGGGTCACACCAACATCATGAGAGCGGTCAGCTGCACCTGAGACATCGATTATATAAAGACTACAAGGCAAATTTCTAGACTTAATTGTTACACACCGTTATAATGATATAAGACTAATATAAGGCTTGGAACTTGTCACGTGATGTTCTTATTTTGATCATATAAGACCCAATTTTCTGAATGTCAAAGTCTCCAGGGTTTCTTCAGAATATTTATGACACTGATTTACTATATTATCGTTGCTGTTCGGGAGGAAACCCCCGACAGCAACGATAATTAATTAGCATAAATCAGTGCTATTGAACACCCTCTATGTCTGTGTGTTGTTTCGAAAATATTGAACCAATGGAAAGTAGTAAAAGAGTGCTTTGGACAAAACCTCTGAACTCCATTGGACCCTCAAACTGTCTGCTAAAGCAAACTAACTCCACCACCTCTCCCCCCTCTCATGGAAGTTAATTGACAATAAACAAAGTCAACAACACCAACTTTGAGGAGGCCGTATTGCTTTTGTTTAAAAATATATATACGGTTCTCTTATAATCTCCTTTATTTTTTTCATTCCTTGAAAAATGAACCTTTTGGAGTTATAGGTGGTTCCCCCCCCCCCCCCCCCCCCCCGACAGCAGAGATATGACACTGTAATGTAATATTTGTACATGCACTCTCTGAGTTACACAGACATGTATAGTCACGTCTGGGCTATAATATGTGTTTGTTTATTCAGTTTGTGGCGAAAAACGGAATTTTGACAAACAACAACAAGCCATGCATGAGGACGACGACCGACCCTGTTCGCACACCTGGGTCCGTCAGCGTGGCTGATAACATGGCGCTCCATGTGTAAACATTACATAACCAGCCTCCTCCAAATAAAACGTGACGACGTGCTCGTTAACGTGCTCTCCTTCACCTGGTTGTTTATTATTCCAAGGGGCGGCTCGATATACTTGGCGGCGCGCCAGCACAATGATTGTGGATGTTGTTTTATCTGCGGGGGGGGGGGGGGGCAGCCAGGCATATTATGGCACACATACTATACCGGGAATGTTTCTATGCTTCTAGCAGAAAGGTTATTACAGTCAAAGGACCACTTCACCACTTGTCGACCTATATCTTCATTTAACCCATTCTGAACGGGAACTCATTTTGGTGTTAGCATCATGTCATGCTTTAGCTATTGGAAAAATAGCAGATCTACAAGCTCGTAGCGCGCCACCGAGCGGCGCGCTACGAGCTTGTGTAGGTCTGCTGTTTTTGAAAAATCGAAGAACGACTGACATTTTTTTTTAGAATCTGATCTCAGGTCAGACTGGGTTAATCAGACCAGTGTGTGTCCAGTGGAAACCTCGTGTGAATCTGATCTCAGGTCAGAATGGGATAATAGGTCCAGAGTCACTAATAGGGGTGTAACGATACATTTGAACAGCGATACATGGACCGTATTGGTTCATTATGGCGATACGATACGATTCAATGATTGGAAATCGATACAGTAACTATTTAAAACCCATTGACATTATTTTTAAACTAAGTAATTAAACCCCTATTTTCCTTTTTTCTTCAAAATATTGCTAAATTGCACGCACAAAAATGTAGCATTGATATACAATCGATTAATTGCATATAGCAAAACGATTCGATACCGATTATTTGCGTTGCAAAACGATACGACGCGACGCATAATCGACGTCGCCGTTTTCATTTCGATATGCTTCGAAATTTAAAATCGACTTTTCGATTCGGTTGCTATATCGTCACACCCCTAGTCGCTAATAACCATGATAAAGTACAGTAAAAAAGTACCTCAAGTTTGTACCCACCGGATGGCGCTGCGGAGCAGACTTCAGCACCATGGACAGCAGCACCGACCCTTGGTCATGAGCAGTGTTTGGAATTGTCTCTATACTCACCCCTTTTGGTGTTTTAAAGCATTGTGTCATATACTTTTAGCTATTGGAAAAATAGCAGATCTACAAGCTCATATAGCACGGCACCGAGTGCCACGCTATGAGCTTGTATAGGTCTGCTATTTTTGAAAAAATCATTTAAAATGTGGCGCAAATCCTTGAATATATAATTATATTCTTTCAGAGCGAATGTTTTTTTAACTCAAATCTTTGCTTCTGTGGAACAACATATTTTCAGATTATTGATTAGCCGAATACAGATTTTTCTGGGGGTCCTTGACGTGAAAAAGGTTGAGCACCAACTGACACAGAAACATGGGTTTTTCAGAAAACTGTTGCAGAAGCATTTTTCTTTAGAATTTCAACGTATACGTTACTCAAGTAAATGTACTTAGTTACCTTCTCTCAAAGACACTGTGAATACTGGCTTTAAATGCTTCCTCCCCAACTATCTGTATTTAAAGCTCTAAATGCGATTAGAAAATAAAGCGGGTGAAATTACACGCATGCACGCACACGCACAGGCACGCACACACAGGCACGCACACACACGCACGCACACACACACACACACACACACACACACACACACACACACACACACACACACACACACACACACACACACACACACACACACACACACACACACTTCGTTTTCGCCTTTGCAGTGCAACACACAACAATGGGTCCTGCTCAAATCAAATTAGTTGAAACAGAGCCTATCCTATATCTATAACTATATAAAACATCACATGGGTGCACCTGGGACGTATTCCTCAGTGATGTATCCTGAGGTCAACGGGGTTTCGGGTCTCTCAACATCATATACCCCTCACTCAGGCGACCCAGCCGGGGAGTGATCAAGTCCCGACTTACGTCCCGCAGTAGCTATACCTCAATCAGTCAGGAAAAACCAGGGGCACACAATCCGTTGGAACTATACTCCAGAACTATACTCTGCCAGGGCTGGGAGGTACACAGCTGGCACATGGAAGGACTATAGGCTCTGTGGGTTGTCTCCTGGCCGGGCCCCGCCTACGTCTCACCAGGTCCACTCCTGCTCTGCACCAGGAGTAGAGCGAGGACCTGTGCGTTGCACCAGAGTCCCAGCACCAGACAGTTCATTCAAGAGTGGTGGAGCTACAGTATAGCTTGTTGCCTATATATAGTCAAAAGTAAAAAATACAATACATTTTTTGATATATATTTTTGTGAATGGAAATAACGGACCTGTCTCAACCTTGGCGGGGCACGGCTGCAGACTCCCTGTAGCATTTGGAATATTGTGGATGGGTTATCTGGCTCTGTGTCTGCACTTTGTCTGTATATATACACCAGATCTCTTCGCTGATCTATACAAACTCAACCCAACCCTTTAGGCAGTGTGGCTCTAAAGGGTCAGAGGAGTGCAAATGTTTGCCGGTTCGATTCCCCGGACGGTCAGGAAAAATCTGGTTCGGGAAGTGATTGCTCATCACTCACCCAACAACACTGCTGGAAGTGCCCTTGAGCAAGGCACTGAACCCCCAACTGCTCAAGTGTGGAGCTGCTTATAGTGGCCAAACAGTATAAGACTGAATATACCTTAAATCTTCCCATAACCCATTTTGGGGCGGGGAGCCCATTTTGGTGTTTTAAGCATTTTTTCATACTTATATATATAGCTATTGAAAAATAGCAGATCTACAAGTTCTACAAGCGCTACGAGCTTGTAGATCTGCTATTTTTGGAAAAAATCATGAAAATGTGGCGCAGACCTAGTTTTTGGGGGCGGCAGTGGCTCGTGGGGTAGAGAGTGGCCGCTTGAGAACCGTAAGATTCCCTGTTCGTCAGTGTCGAAGTGTCCTCGAGCAAGACTCTGATTAACCCCTAATTTGCTCGAGATGTGCATGGGTTGGCGCCTTGCATGGTATATAGTTTCCTTCATGCCATCGGTGTGTGAATGTGTGTATAATGCACAATCATTATGTAAATCGCCTCGGAATAAAGGCGCTATATTATATAAACGCAAACCATTTACCATTTATTTTGTGAAGCCAGATGTTAAACAGAACAACCCGGCCCCATGCTTCTGTTTCTCACGCCAATTAACCCATTTTGGGGGCGAGAACCCTTTCTTGGCGTTTTAAGCATTGTGTTATGCTTAAACATAGCAGATCTAAACTACAAGCTCATAGCGCGGCTCATAGCTCGGTGCCGCGCTATATGAGCTTGTAGATCTGCTATTTTTGGAAAAATCGTGAAAATGTGGCGCAAATCTTTCAATAATATATTATTTCAGAGCGAAGGTTTTTTTAACTCGAATCTTTGCTTCTGGGGTGGGGGGGGGGGGTCCCTGGAACAACATATTTAAAGATGGGGGGGTCGGCGGACAAATACAGATAATTCTAGGGGCGTCCTTGACATGGAAAAAGGTTGAGCACCACTGACATAGAAACGTGGGTTTTTTTCAGCAAACGGTTAGGATTTATAAGACTTAGTTTTTTTTAAATCGACCTCTATCCAAAACGGGTTAACTGCGCCTGCTTCCGCTTGCAGGAGCTCTCTGCCATGTAGTCTTTCTCTCTCCCCCTCTCTCTGCTTCTTTCCGTCCTTCTCTCCCTACACGTCTGCCCTCCATTGTTCATTTGTGTGTGTCTTTCATGTGCCAGGCCAGCCGTGTCCCCCCCACCACCCCCCCCCCCTCCCACACACACACACACACACACACACACACACACACACACACACACACACACACACACACACACACACATCACCCCTTCGTCTGTTTTTGAGTGGTGCAGTTAACCAACTCCAAGGAACAGCAATGTCCGTGTTCACCCTGCACCTATGTGGCCATGAGCACCAGTGTGACTATTAGTACCAGTGGGGGGCGCTGTTGTGCCAGAAACAGAGAGGGAGATAGTGCTGCACTGTTGCCTGCTAATGAGAGAGAGAGAGAGAGAGAGAGAGAGGAGGGGGGAGAAGGGAGTTGCACCACTCAGTTCACACAGGTGTGATTTTCAATGTCAAATCCATGAGCTTCACAGCTGGGGGGAGGAAATGTAATAAACAATATATATAGCTTGATATCGATCACTGTACGTACAAACAAACGGTTAAAGATTTGAATATATATTAATGAGGTCTTGCATGCAATCATACCTCGAGACCCTGCAGTGAGTGGAAAAGTATACTCAAATGTTTTACTTAGGTAAAAGTATATCAATACTGCAATATAGGAATACTAAAAGTCAGAAATTGAAAAATGTACTTGAGTAAACGTGCAAAGGTATTGTTATCAACAAGTGCTTTTTCAAACGTGACACATTGTGAGCTTGTAGATCGGCTATTTTCAAATGGCTGGAATGTTTAGGGCTGTACTGGTTAAAACCCCAAATCTTATATTCTATGTATTATCTATATATTCTTTCAGTGTGAACGTTTTAAACTCAAATCTTTGCTTCTGGGGGAGGTCCCTGGAACTACATAATTTATTTTCAGATGGGCAGCCAATTTCATAAGATTTCTGGGGTCCTTGACATGAAAATGTTTGAGAACCACTGAGATAGAAACATAGATTTCAGAAAACTTTTAGGATTTTGAAGACATTTTGTAGAATCGTCCTCGGGTCTAAATGCACTTGAGAGAAAATGTACTCATTAGTTTACACCATGTGGAGTGCACGTGGACCCCCTGGGGTCACACACACACACACACACACACACACACACACACACACACACACACACACACACACACACACACCTGGAGAGGCGTGCACAGCAGCGAGAGTCAAGATATTTGTCTTCTCCCATTTACAATTTAGGTTTTTATAGCAGACACTCTTAATCCAGAGCGACTTACATTAGGCAAGAACAAAAAAGCATGGCAATACATCACATACATGAAAAGTAGTATTCATGAAACATGCGTATTAAAGCTAAGAACATAACAGACTCATGTGGCTGTGTGACACTTTGCTTTGCACACTGATTTTCAGAAGGACAACTTTAAAGCAGCACAGAAATTCCCCATGATTGTGTGCCTCAATGGCCCAGTTGATAAGTCAAATGATATCCGTAGTATACCTAGTAGAAGTGTGCCGGTTCAAACCCTGACATCCATGTTCAAGGCCTGTTCCTCCTACAGCTCAATGCTGCAGTAATTTGAACTTTTCAAGGCTTGAATAAAAAAGAAAAACTCAAAAGCACCAGGAGACATCTGCTACATGCCCTTGGCGTAATGGTGTGGAGGGCTTGACCCGTTGCCTCTGCTACAGACAGTTGGCCGGTTCAAGTCCCGTGTCATGACATCAAGGTGCTGGAGGACCATCGGGAGACGGTGCTCTCTCCCCCTGTTTCCTGAGATGTAACGGTTGGGGCTTATGTCTGAAAGAACCCTGTCCAGCTAACCTTTTACCATGAAAATGTCCAATTTAACATACTCTTACCTCTCAGTGTGCCCTTTTCCAACTGGCCTGGAAGCCAGACATAAAAGAGGGACTTTCCAACCAAGTTTTGGGCCACCAATCAGGGCCCAGTATGCAAATACACAGCCTATTCTGTCAGATGATGGGCCAAAACCATGAACTATAGTATGTAGTTTTTTCATCATTTTCACATTTGTTTTTGAAATCGTTGCGAAAACCATGAACTATATGGTTTTTGCGACGATTAAAAAAAAGATGAAAATGATTAAACAAATACTATACTACACACTATACTATAGTGTGTAGTTTTTCATTGTCAAAAGTCAAGAAAATGACATTGCCATTGTCCACGATTATAATAGGGCCCCAGTATGCAAAAACACAGACTATTCTGTCAGATGATGGGCCAAAATGTATTGCTATTTTATTTTTAAACGTTTGACCTAATTCTTATCTGTAATATGTTAGGTGGACAAGATTCTTTCAGACATAACCGCCAACTGTTACTTTTCAGGAAACAGGGGGAGAGAGCACCGACTCCCGATGGTCCTCCAGCACCTTGATGTCATGACATGGGACTTGAACCAGCCAACTGTCTGTAGCAGAGGCAACGGGTCAAGCGCTCCACACCATTACGCCAAGGCACCTTTGGGCATTCAGCACATGTCTCCTGGTGCTTTTGAGTTTTATTTTTTATTCAAGCCTTGAAAAGTTCAAATTACTGTGACGAGGCCCCCTCAGTGGTTGAGGCCCTAGGCGACCGCCTAGTTCGCCTATGCCTAGAACCGGCCCTGATAACAGCGGAATATCTATATAATTAAACTATACAAACTATACACTATAGTATACTATATTACATACTATAAAGTGCTATGACTACATACAATGCAATAATAGTGCTGTCTACGTAACATATAAGTCTGTATAAAAGGCTATCTAAGTCTACATAAAGTGCTATCTAAGGGGCTAGGGCAAGTGCTACGGGCCATGATGGGAGTCTGACCAGGTGGGTTTTCAGACTATATACGGCGGAAGATTGGGAGTGAGGCTGCAGTTCTGACTGTGATGGTAAGTGCATTCCATAATTTTGGAGCCAGAAGGCAGAAGAGTTTTAACCCATTCTGTCATGCTTTATAAGCTATTGAAAAATAGCAGATCTACAAGCTCATAGCGCGCCACCGAGTGGCTCGCTATACGAGC
>NC_137868.1:44569511-44619763 GCF_963924005.1 Protomyctophum bolini | reverse complement strand
AAGTGTGGATAGCACGGCACCGAGTGCCACGCTATGAGCTTGTATAGGTCTGCTATTTTTGAAAAAATCATTTAAAATGTGGCGCAAATCCTTGAATATATAATTATATTCTTTCAGAGCGAACGTTTTTTAACTCAAATCTTTGCTTCTGTGGAACAACATATTTTCAGATTATTGATTAGCCGAATACAGATTATTCTGGGGGTCCTTGACGTGGAAAAAGGTTGAGCACCAACTGACACAGAAACATAGGTTTTTCAGAAAACTGTTTCAGAAGCATTTTTCTTTAGAATTTCAACATACGTTACTCAAGTAAATGTACTTAGTTACCTTCTCTCAAAGACACTGTGAATACTGGCTTTAAATGCTTCCTCCCCAACGATCTGTATTTAAAGCTCTAAATGTGATTAGAAAATAAAGCGGGTGAAATGACACGCATGCACGCACACGCACAGGCACGCACACACACACACGCGCACACACACACACACACACACACACACACACACACACACACACGCGCACACACACACACACACACACACACACACACTTCCTTTTCGCCTTTGCAGTGCAACACACAACAATGGGTCCTGCTCAAATCAAATTAGTTGAAACAGAGCCTATATCTATAACTATAAAACATCACATGGGTGCACCTGGGACGTATTCCTCAGTGATGTATCCTGGGGTCAACGGGGTTTCGGGTCTCTCAACATCATACCCCTCACTCAGGCGACCCAGCCGGGAGTGATCAAGTCCCGACTTACGTCCCAGTATAGCTACCCTCAATCAGTCAGGAAAAACCAGGGGCACACAATCCGTTGGAACTATACTCCAGAACTATACTCTGCCAGGGCTGGGAGGTACACAGCTGGCACATGGAAGGACTATAGGCTCTGTGGGTTGTCTCCTGGCCGGGCCCCTCCTACGTCTCACCAGGTCCACTCCTGCTCTGCACCAGGAGTAGAGCGAGGACCTGTGCGTTGCACCAGAGTCCCAGCACCAGACAGTTCATTCAAGAGTGGTCGAGCTACAGTATAGCTTGTTGCCTATATAATATATTGGTTATGGGAAGATTTAAGGTATATTCAGTCTTATACTTTGGCCACTATAAGCAGCTCCACACTGGAGCAGTTGGGGGTTCAGTGCCTTGCTCAAGGGCACTTCCAGCAGTGTTGTTGGGTGAGTGATGAGCAATCACTTCCCGAAACCAGATTTTTCCTGACCGTCCGGGGAATCGAACCGGCAAACATTTGCACTCCTCTGACCCTTTAGAGCCACACTGCCTAAAGGGTTGGGTTGAGTTTGTATAGATCAGCGAAGAGATCTGGTGTATAGTGCAGACACAGAGCCAGATAACCCATCCACAATATTCCAAATGCTACAGGGAGTCTGCAGCCGTGCCCCGCCAAGGTTGAGACAGGTCTGTTATTTCCATTCACAAAAATATATATCAAAAAATTAATTGTATTTTTTACTTTTGACTATATTATAGTCAAAAGTAAAAAATACACTGAACCCCAACTGCTCCAGTGTGGAGCTGCTTATAGTGGCCAAAGTATAAGACTGAATATACCTTAAATCTTCCCATAACCCATTTTGGGGCGGGAAGCCCCTTTTGGTGTTTTAAGCATTTTGTCATACTTTATAGCTATTGAAAAATAGCAGATCTACAAGTTCTACAAGCGCCTACGAGCTTGTAGATCTGCTATTTTTTGAAAAATCATGAAAATGTGGCGCAGACCTTTGAATATAAAATTCTTTCAGAGCGAACGCTTTTAACTCAAATCTTTGCTTCTTGGGGTCCCCATGGAACAACATATTTTCAGATGGGGGGGGGGGGGGGGGGGGAGATTACATATAATTTTGAGATGTTTGAGAACCATAATGTTTTTGGGGGCGGCAGTGGCTCGTGGGGTAGAGAGTGGCCGCTTGAGAACCGTAAGATTCCCTGTTCGTCAGTGTCGAAGTGTCCTCGAGCAAGACTCTGATTAACCCCTAATTTGCTCGAGATGTGCATGGGTTGGCGCCTTGCATGGTATATAGTTTCCTTCATGCCATCGGTGTGTGAATGTGTGTATAATGCACAATCATTATGTAAATCGCCTCGGAATAAAGGCGCTATATTATATAAACGCACCATTTACCTTTTTTTTTTGTGAAGCCAGATGTTAAACAGAACAACCCGGCCCCATGCTTCTGTTTCTCACGCCAATTAACCCATTTTGGGGGCGAGAACCCTTTCTTGGCGTTTTAAGCATTGTGTTATGCTTAAACATAGCAGATCTAAACTACAAGCTCATAGCGCGGCTCATAGCTCGGTGCCGCGCTATATGAGCTTGTAGATCTGCTATTTTTTTTAAATCGTGAAAATGTGGTGCAAATCTTTCAATAATATATTATTTCAGAGCGAACGTTTTTTTAACTCGAATCTTTGCTTCTGGGGTGGTGGGGGGGGGGGTCCCTGGAACAACATATTTAAAGATGGGGGGGTCGGCGGACAAATACAGATATTCTAGGGGCGTCCTTGACATGGAAAAAGGTTGAGCACCACTGACATATAAACGTGGGTTTTTTTCAGCAAACGGTTAGGATTTATAAGACTTAGTTTTTTTTAAATCGACCTCTATCCAAAACGGGTTAACTGCGCCTGCTTCCGCTTAAGGGAGCTCTCTGCCTGTAGTCTTTCTCTCTCCCCCTCTCTCTGCTTCTTTCCGTCCTTCTCTCCCTACACGTCTGCCCTCCATTGTTCATTTGTGTGTGTCTTTCATGTGCCAGGCCAGCCGTGCCCCCCCCCCCCTCCCACACACACACACACACACACACACACACACACACACACACACACACACACACACATCACCCCTTCGTCTGTTTTTGAGTGGTGCAGTTAACCACTCCAAGGAACAGCAATGTCCGTGTTCACCCTGCACCTATGTGGCCATGAGCACCAGTGTGACTATTAGTACCAGTGGGGGGCGCTGTTGTGCCAGAAACAGAGAGGGAGATAGTGCTGCACTGTTGCCTGCTAATGAGAGAGAGAGAGAGAGAGAGAGAGAGAGAGAGAGAGGAGGGGGGAGAGAGGAGTTGCACCACTCAGTTCACACGGGTGTGATATTCAATGTCAAATCCATGAGCTTCACAGCTGGGGGGAGGAAATGTAATAAACAATATATATATAGCTTGATATCGATCACTGTACGTACAAACAAACGGTTAAAGATTTGAATATATATTAATGAGGTCTTGCATGCAATCATACCTCGAGACCCTGCAGTGAGTGGAAAAGTATACTCAAATGTTTTACTTAGGTAAAAGTATATCAATACTGCAATATAGGAATACTAAAAGTCAGAAATTGAAAAATGTACTTGAGTAAAAGTGCAAAGGTATTGTTATCAACAAGTGCTTTTTCAAACGTGACACATTGTGAGCTTGTAGATCGGCCATTTTCAAATGGCTGGAATGTTTAGGGCTGTACTGGTTAAAACCCAAAATCTTATATTCTATACATTATCTATATATTCTTTCAGTGTGAACGTTTTAAACTCAAATCTTTGCTTCTGGGGGAGGTCCCTGGAACTACATAATTTATTTTCAGATGGGCAGCAAATTTCATAAGATTTCTGGGGTCCTTGACATGAAAATGTTTGAGAACCACTGAGATAGAAACATAGATTTCAGAAAACTTTTAGGATTTTGAAGACATTTTTGTAGAATCGTCCTCAGGTCTAAATGCACTTGAGAGAAAATGTACTCATTAGTTTACACCATGTGGAGTGCACGTGGACCCCCTGGGGTCACACACACACACACACACACACACACACACACACACACACACACACACCTGGAGAGGCGTGCACAGCAGCGAGAGTCAAGATATTTGTCTTCTCCATTTACAATTTAGGTTTTTATAGCAGACACTCTTAATCCAGAGCGACTTACATTAGGCAAGAACAAAAAAGCATGGCAATACATCACATACATGAAAAGTAGTATTCATGAAACATGCGTATTAAAGCTAAGAACATAACAGACTCATGTGGCTGTGTGACACTTTGCTTTGCACACTGATTTTCAGAAGGACAACTTTAAAGCAGCACAGAAATTCCCCATGATTGTGTGCCTCAATGGCCCAGTGGATAAGTCAAATGATATCCGTAGTATACCTAGTAGAAGTGTGCCGGTTCAAACCCTGACATCCATGTTCAAGGCCTGTTCCTCCTACAGCTCAATGCTGCAGTAATTTGAACTTTTCAAGGCTTGAATAAAAAAGAAAAACTCAAAAGCACCAGGAGACATCTGCTACATACCCAAAGGTGCCTTGGCGTAATGGTGTGGAGGGCTTGACCCGTTGCCTCTGCTACAGACAGTTGGCCGGTTCAAGTCCCGTGTCATGACATCAAGGTGCTGGAGGACCATCGGGAGACGGTGCTCTCTCCCCCTGTTTCCTGAGATGTAACGGTTGGGGCTTATGTCTGAAAGAACCCTGTCCAGCTAACCTTTTACCATGAAAATGTCCAATTTAACATACTCTTACCTCTCAGTGTGCCCTTTTCCAACTGGCCTGGAAGCCAGACATAAAAGAGGGACTTTCCAACCAAGTTTTGGGCCACCAATCAGGGCCCAGTATGCAAATACACAGCCTATTCTGTCAGATGATGGGCCAAAACCATGAACTATAGTATGTCGTTTTTTCATAATTTTCACATTTGTTTTTTAAATCGTTGCGAAAACCATGAACTATATGGTTTTTGCGACGATTAAAAAAAAGAAGAAAATGATTAAACAAATACTATACTACACACTATACTATAGTGTGCAGTTTTTCATTGTCAAAAGTCAAGAAAATGACATTGCCATTGTCCCCGATTATAATCGGGCCCCAGTAATACTCCGCAATTTTTCAAAAAAATTCAAAAAACGATGGACTATAACCCATCATTTTTCCGCAATACTCTTTTTTTTTAATCTGATCTCAGGTCAGAATGGGTTAAACATCGCCCAGCCTCTCCGACCAGCTGACCATATTATGAAGCTCTCAGTCCTGGGGGCCCTGGATTATGAACAGCAGACCGCAGACAGCAGACCTCAGGTCAGCCATATGTCACGTCAGTGAGCAACAGAACAATTGGTGCATGCAGCTCTCCAAGGAACGTGTGCTGTCTGTCACCTTTCCTGTTCGACTCCCCCCTTTGACTTCAGTAAAGTGCCACTCCAGTAGTTGTCCAGCTCTGCGGTGGCGGCCTTGTGGTTTTAAGAGTGTCCGCCCTGAGACTGCCTGGGAGGTCGGGTCGGGCCATATAATATACCAAAGTCCCTGCGACACACTGGCATGATGTTCAGGGAATGTAGCCTACTTTGTACATCAAAGCTGTCTCTCTGTCACATTCTCTCTCTCCCTCAGTCTGTGACTCCACACTGGCCACTCCCATTATGATCCCATTCCAGCACACCCCAGTTCCATTTACACACCTGTCTTCAACTATACCTCATCAGCCCAGCAGGGAACACTTCTCCAATCAAGCTGCTCACTATAAAACCTGGACTCAGTGCAACAAACACTCATTGTCAGTTCATAACTTGTTGTCATTGATGTCCTTCCTGTTCCTGTGTTGACTTTGATGTCATTCTGATTCATGCCTGATTCCTACCTGCATTCCCCTGGGTAAGATATCTCCTTATTCTTTATTAAATACTTAACTATCTATTCTTGTTTGTTGTTCTATACTCTGCACTTGGGTTCGACTCTGTCTACATCCGTGACAGTCTCACGCTATACAGAAACAGGAGATAGGCTCCTGCCGTGCGGATTCTACAAATGTCTGCTAAATCTTGACAGTTCTCTGAAAAACCTCAGTGGTTCTCAAACTATTTCATGTCAAGGACCCACAAGATTATTATGTAATTGGCCACCGACACCCATCTGAAAATATGTAGTTCCAGGGACCCTCCAGAAGCAAAGATTTTCGTTAAAAACGTTCGCTCTGAAAGAATATATATATATATATTCAAACATTTGGGCCACAATTTTCACGATTTTTCAAAAAATAGCACATCTACAAGCTTCGTAGCGCGGTTGTAGATCTGCCTATTTTTCAATAAATAAAGTTTAAAATATGGTTAAAACACCACAAAAGGGGTTAATCCCGCAACCAGAATGTGTTAAGTAACTTGAGAAATAACCATAAACACCAACGTGAAAAAGAATTGTGATAATATCCTATATATGCCTTGAAAAATGAAAATATATTTTTCCATATCGCCGTGCAAACCCTATTCCACCAGGCTCTATAAGCTCAGGCTTATACTTACTTAGTTGTGGGATATAACTCCATTGTAAGCTGCATCTCGGATGACAATAGGGAGCAGTACAGATACCGTGCGGGGGGGGGGGGGGGGGGGGGGGGGGAGCTTTGTACGGTGATTCCATTCCTGCCGTCAAGCACGTGCAGATATAGTGTTAGAGAGGCAGGCTCTGAAATCCCGTAAGAGCCCGCGGGGTCACTTTTAGACAAAAAAATGGCGAAAATATAGCAGCTATTTTCGGGGCGCAATAACCCAGCAGTCTTTATCTATACTGGAGGAGACGCGGTTATATAACGACATGGATTTCGAAACAAATTAGTTCAACGCAAAATGCTGTATATACGTGTTCGAGTTCAGGAGAGTTTGGGGGGGGAGCAATTCTCCTGAATGCTGCCTTTCCGGCATGGAAAAGGAGTGGCATTTTGCATTTCTTTCACCATGTTAAGTAAATTCTGCATTTGTGGTCTGGAAAGGGCAGTTGTTTTACAGACTGAAGCCCCCTTTGATGTCTTCTGTGTGTAACGTCCCTGCCTGCTGTATATGAGGTTTATCACACCTGATGCTCTACCTTAATTAGCTCTGGTCCAGAGTTCACAACTCTCTGGACCAGAGCTATAGTTCTATGCCTGTACTCTTAACTGGATGTTTTTTGAGGGGCGGCGCCAGCCCTCCTATTTAATTATGTCCAGCTTTTGGTGTATATGTGCACAAACGTTGTCCTATATAGCTTGCAGATCCACTATTTGTTTCACTATTTTAGAAATGGGGCTATAGAGCCTATTATGGTAACTTAGTTTGTGCCACCCCTATTTCTTTCTGAAATTAGACCTCTGCTACACAGACAGCCCTGCAGGGCCTGACATCTCCCAAGCAGCCGCAGCAGTATAAGGTCAGGTGTGACTTGATCCCAATCAGCCCAGCTGCTCCACATCAACTTAACGGTTTCCTTTATTCCTGCATGTGTCCTTGCCTTTGGGGTTCCTAACCTGGCCCATTTGGCTATACGCTCTTATCACTGACTGTAGGTCCTACTATTCGAATAAAGGCAGAAATGACCAAAAAATATAATATAGAAAAGCAGAAGAAAAGAAGACGAGGCCGGGAGCCCCCCCCCCCCCCCCCCCCAGCTCCCAAACCTTTTAGCTCAAGACCCAAAAAAAGTTTATCCAAACTATAGTTAAAATAGCAGATCTATATACAAGCTTCTAGATGGGCTTATTTGCACTGCACTCTTATTTATGATTTTGGGTTCATTTTATTTATTCTTGAAATTAGTTTTACAAAGACACAAATCTTTACAATTTGGCTTTTTTGGAGATTTATTTTTTTATGTTTTGAAGTGATACTACGGTAATTAAAAACAAAATGTATAGGAAACAGAAAATAAAGGGACCCATGAAAATGTGTGTTTTGGGGAATCATTTGATGCCAGTATATATAGTCTATAGTGGTTCCCAAACTTTTTCATGTCAAGGACCCCAAATTGACACTAATTAGCCCACGGACCCCCATTTGAAGAGATATGCCAGGGACCCCCATACGAGAAGGTTTTTACGTCTCTACTCACGTTAAACTCATTAAACTCAACCCGTTTAATTTCAAGGACCCCCTGCAGTTTGACATGCATTAGGCTACGGATAGCCTGAGCTATAACGTGTTAGGTTTCTGCATGGTCTAGAGGGGCGGGTCGCGGCTGAGATTTGCGCACGCCCTGATTGGTTCTCATCGATCTGTCCGTCACCCCCGGCCCCTCCTCTCCCCCCTAGTGCAGCGCTACGTCACATAATTTGGAGCGACGCCCACCTGCGGAAGGTTTGACTCCTACTTTTAGACAAGAGCGGCCAATACGTTCCTCCCATTTAAGCATCAACAAAAATGAAAGCCTGGTACCGAGGCTAGGCTACGGACCCCCATTTAATGGAATTTCTATCTCCGAGACCCCCAATTTATGTTGTAAAATCAATGTTCAATTTAACTCTGAGAGTGTACAATTAAATGGACCCTGACGGGTCCATATGGTTCCATTTGTATTTTGTACACTCTTGGATTATATGTAGGCTATAGGTTAATTAACTCAGTTTTGTAGTCTTTCAAAAGGTCGATCTAGACTGCAGTGGATATAGGCTAGATTAATTCGGTCCATGTGCACAGCATATCCATCCAGAGCCATCAGGCTGTATTTAATTTGATTTTTTTTCTTTTTTTTTATAGATTTTTTATCCCACGATTTTGTAACCCATTTTTCACCCCTGTGTCAATCATCTACTGTGATCCTGGGCTCTACACACCCTCCACCAACCTGGGGAGAGCAACGGAATTAACTCATGCTTCCTTCATGCTTGAGTGTCCAAGTTGCTCCTTTACACCTGACAGGGGGGAGTTTCCCTGGTTGGACGTAGCGCGTGAAAGGAACACGTTATTCCAACCAGTTCCTTTCCCCTCCATCAGGTGCCCCGGCTGGCCAGGGGGAGGCAGTTTAGAGACCAGGATTACTGCATGTTTTTGTGAGGGTACCTATACCCTAGGCCCCTAGGGGACACAGGGAGAACATGCAAACTCCACACAGAAATTTAATTTAATTCTAAAATTATTATATTTATCTTGTTTTTTTATCTTACTTTGACTCTTTTAATGTATATCTGTGGCGATCTCATTCTCACTGATGATGATACCCGAATTTTCCATCTGATAATCTAATCTTCACCGGTATTTCATGTCTTAATTTCATTAACCCTAAAAACGGAACCGATCAAATATATGTGACAGAGGAATGAATAAAGGAAACTGCAATTCTGTCTGACTGTTATGGTTTCCTTTGATATAGCCTACATTCGTCTGTCACATTAGCCTATTATTTTGATGGGGGGGGGGGGGGGGGGGGGGGGTGATGACGAGCGACCCCACCTCCACCTGTGACGGGAACGGTGATGGCGGTGATGATGATGATGATGATGATGCTGGTACCATGGCAACAAGGCGCGATTACATGCCGAGCCTATACAAAAGAAAAAAGAAAAGCTTTTTTTTTTAATTTAGGCTATTTATTTCCTATTTGTAGACATGCTGTTATATGCGCGCTCGCGTGGATGTGGGGCGCACGTATAGAGAGCGGATGGCATTTAATTGAAAGTGCTATTCTCATCTCTGTGGAGAGTATTTAGAGTATATCTAATCGATATGGTGGTTTTATTATCGACGCGTCTGGCTGGATCGATGGAGCGAATTCAAGGATGTGAACAACGTTCAACAAGTTATTTTATTTCTCTCTCAGCTGCCTCGGCTTGAATACACATAGGCTATCATCCAGACGCGCTGCCTGTTTCTCACTGTTGTAGGCTATTGTTTGAACTACACACATGCGGACACGTTTTTCATTCTTTCTTTCTACACCGACAAAGGAGGGAGCCAGGGATTCATCCGGCGTGTCAAATTGTCCATTTTATAAACGGGATATATTGGGAACACGGCGTCGCTCACTGACTGACTGACTGACTGACTGACTGTGTATAGGCTATCCTCCTCCCAGAAGACAATGTCATGTCAAAGTGACAGTCGATCGCCATAATAGAGAGGAAACCGGATAGAATTAAAAAGGACGGGGAGATTTTCTTTTTTCGGGGGGAGGGATTTTATTTCAAACAAAATCTGTTCTTTAAACATTAATTCGGTGAGGTGCGGTGCCGTGACCCCCCTCTCTCTCTCTCTCTCTCTCTCTCTCTCTCTCTCTCCATTAAAAATCCGTCTTTTTCCCCGACGCACGCGTACGGTGCGCCCCAGGAGAAACACGTTCCATGCCGCCGTGATGTGATGTCAAGTGCGTGTTTGGACTATAGACATTAAAGAACGTGCAGAAGAAGGGGCCACTGATTCTCTGACACAAATAATGGGGTAAATACGTGAATAAAGTTCACTTTTTTTTTCTTCCTGCAGTGTCGTGTTGTAGCCTAGTATAGCTGGCTACGTATATTCCCTATAGTCTGTGTAGTTATAGCATATTATCTGTGTGTCAGATAATTAAAATTAACCGGCGCGCCTCGCTCGGAGACTGGATCCGCGTGCGTCTGTCTGTGTGCGTAGCCTATAGTCTGCTGTGCTTTTAATGTGCGTGTCCGTTCTCCGTGCCCGCGGATAAAAGAGCCAAGAAATCCACTCAAGTGTCTCCTTGTCATTCATCCATTCATCCATCCGCGGATGATTGTCACTATCTCTCTCAACCCTCCAGCTCCATCAATCTCCGAAGACCTCTCTCTCTCTCTCCCCGTCCATATATACATAGCTCTCTCTCTCTCTCTCTCTCTCTCTCTCTCTCTCTCTCCAGGCCGGGTCATCAAACCTCCCCACATAGTTACGTAAGGACACGCGCGGCGTGACTGACAACAGAACAACCGCGGGGTCGGCGAACCCCACCACCACCACCACCACCACCGTCCCCCCGCCGCGGGGTGAGTGGGTGTGGGTGAACTAATGGTGAACTAATGGCTCCGAGCGAGGAGCAGTGTGATTAATTATAAGACTAAAAGACATTTTAAAAAAGCTCCTTTTTGGGGGGGGGGGGGGGGGTGTCGTTTTGAGAGAGAGAGAGAGAGCGAGAGAGAGAGACCGGGGGAATTCGGTGGCCAGCATGCCGGGCGTCAGTGCGCGGTGGTCGGCTGTGCCCGGCTACTATACATGGCCTCCTCGATTCCTCCAGAGCAGCAGCAACAACAATTACGTCTCTTCAAGGACGTCGAAGGAGGAATGACTCAGACTCAGAGAATCCTACAGAGACACACAGCTAGAAGAGGACAAAGCACAACCGGGAATTTCTCCTCCTCCTCCTCCGAGGTGCACGGCATGGAAAGCCTCATGGTGACGCGAGGTTAACCGAGACCACCACACACAGTGACACACGCGCACGCACACACACACACACACACACACACACACACACACACACACACACACACACACACACACACACACACACACACGCACACACGCACGCACACACGCACGCACACGCAGAGAGAGAGAGAGAGAGAAGTGAGCAGCAGAGTGCTGCCACCGCCGCTGGCGCCGTCACATGCAGGAGGAGAGGAGGGGAGAGGAGAGGAGAGGAGAGGAGAGGGTCTCTTTTGTCGTCTCCTTCCTTTATAGCCAAGGGCACCATGCATGCACCGGGTGTGTCATATCAGTGATGATGACGAGCTGCCGTGGCCGGAGCGGTCGCAACGTGAGCGACCCCCCCCCCCCCCCCACAGGCACACACACACATACAACAAGTCCTTCTACGCTGACGGTATAACCTTCCTTTAAGACACAGACACATTAGTTAGAGAGAGAGAGAGCAGAGAGACCATAATATAGGTTCTGGAGAAAACAGCTACAGGTAGGCTGACTGCCTGCCTGCATGGCCACCCTCTATACGCTCACTCTCTGCCTCTCCAGCCTTCTCCTCCTCTCCTCCCCTGATCTCTATACTTATCTACGTTATTCTCTCTCCTCCACTATATTCTCCTCCACTCTCCTTTCCTCTCCTCTCCCCTCCCCCCCCTCCTCCCCCCCTCCTCCTCCTCCTACTCCTCTCTACTTCACTAATATTCTCTTTCCTCCACTCTCCTCTCCTCTCCTCCTCCTCCTCCTCCTCCTCCTCTCTACTTCACTAATATTCTCTTTCCTCCACTCTCCTCTCCTCTCCTCCTCCTCCTCCTCCTCTCTACTTCTCTAATATTCTCTTTCCTCCACTCTCCTTTCCTCTTCCTCCTCCTCCCCTCTCCTCCTCCTCCTCCTCTCTCGTTATCTAATATTCTCTTTCCTCCACTCTCCTTTCCTCCTCCTCCTCCTCCTCCTCCTCCTGCTCTCTACTTCTCTAATATTCTCTTTCCTCCACTCTCCTCTCCTCCTCCTCCTCCTCTACTTCTCTAATATTCTCTTTCCTCCACTCTCCTTTCCTCCACCTCCTCCTCCCCTCTCCTCCTCCTCCTCCTCCTCTCTCGTTATCTAATATTCTCTTTCCTCCACTCTCCTTTCCTCCTCCTGCTCTCTACTTATCTAATATTCTCTTTCCTCCACTCCTCTCCTCCTCCTCCTCCTCCTCTCCTCTCCTCCTCTCCTCTGGGTGTGAGATGGATGGAGTTCTGGGTGGAGGAGGAGGAGGAGGAGGCGCAGCAGCAGCAGTCTCCACTACTCCCATGAGCAGCAGCAGCAGCGGCAGCCTGTCCAGGCTCCGCGGATCTAGCGGTACCGCGCCACCAGGAGGAGGAGGAGGAGGAGGCGAGTCCAACAGCAGCAACAAGAAGAAGCGGCGCAGCAAAGGCAGCCTCCCGTCCCCGTCTGGGGGCGTATACCGTCTCTCCCAGGCCTCTCTGGGAGAGGGGGGGGTGGTCGGGGTGGGGGCGGACCCTCCCGCCGAGGGCGGTCCGTCCGCCGCAGGGACCGCCACCGCCATGTCCGCCCGGCGCCGCCTCTCCATCATGAGCTCCTCCTCCCGGGGCGGCGGCGGCTCGGGGGCAACCACGCCCATCCCGCTGCCCCCGCCCCGCTCGGTGGGCTTCGCGTCGTCGTCGGTGGCGGCGACCCCGACCCCGCCCCCGCCGCGCACCACCACCACCGCCCTGGCCTCCACCGCCGCCTCGTCCGTGGTGGTGGTCGCCTGCAACGCGGGAGGAGGAGGAGGGGGAGGGGCCGAGACCACTACGACCACCACCACCACGGCGGCCGGGACCCCCGAGATCGGAGGAGGAAGGGGAGGAGGAGGGGGCGGAGGCATGGGGCTGTTCGGCATGGGCTTCCAGGACGGCGAGGACTACTACGGCTCCTCCGGCCAGAGCACGTTCATCCAGCGGCAGTTCGGCGCCATGCTGCAGCCCGGCGTCAACAAGTTCAGCCTGCGCATGTTCGGCTCGCACAAGGCCGTCGCCCTGGAGCAGGAGAGGCTGAAGTCCGCCGGAGCCTGGATCATACACCCGTACAGCGACTTCAGGTACTGTATATAATGTACACGCGCACGCACACATATATACACTAGTATAGACTATTTGCAGACCGTGGCTGGCAGCGGCCATGTTTTTCCCGTCAGAGTTTGGAAGCACTCGTTATCGGTGAAGCAAAATGTCCTGCTGCTGCCCTCTTGCGTTATGTGCTAATTCAAAACAGGTGGGCAAGTGGAGTGATATCTTATAACGAGCACTTCCAAACTCCAGCACTTGGAAAAAGAATCACCTGCAAGGACACAAAGTATATATATATAGCTCATGACATGTCTACAGGGGATTTTTATGAAACAAACACTTTGTCGAGGATGGAAAGAGAATAATTCAAGCTTTCCGCACAGCTGGCAATGTTGGTGATTTTGACGTTGTTTAATACAATCAGAGAGGACTTTTCTGTCTGGATGAATGGGCTGCCATTGGAAGTTGCACCTATAGGTAGCACCCTGCCATTACCTTATTCTTTATTATTACCTTATCTTAAGGTAAGATGGCCTTGGTCTGTATAGCTCTGGTCCATAATAGCCTTATACTCATGGACCAGATAGCTACATCCCTATATATGCCTGCTTTCTCTGCACCATTTAAGGCCGTTTCCACATTTTAAAATGTAAAAGACCAATATTATTATGAAGAAAACAAGATGTTAAAGGTAGAGTAAGTGATTTCACTTAATTCAAATATCACTTATTTTTTGTTTTCTTGTGATACTCCTCTCTACTATAGAGTGTGCTGACCATATAAGGAGTTCCTCCCTGTCCCCAGTTAACCCCTGGGGGTCAAAAAACCTTAGGTTTCGTTTTTGACTCTCTATCCTGATTGGACGAAGGCTTAGGTCCCACAGCCAAAAACGAAACCCAAGGTTTTTTGAGTGAAATCACTTACTCTACCTTTAAGACCACTAAAACAAGCCTATAGGTCTGGAAAGGGTGCGGGGAAGGACTGCGAGATATAGGCCTATATATAGGTTGGGATCCGGAAGTGGAGGAGGCGGAGCCAACGTTGAGAAACCACGGACGGGGTGCATACTTAGTTTAGACTAGACATTGGTTAGACATGGGTTAAGGTTAGGTTTAGGTGTGCTGCCCCCGTGGGAGGTTAGGTTTAGGGTGAGGGTTTGAGATAGGTTGTAGTTGTAGGACTAATGACTGGTCTAACCAATGACTAGTCTAAGCCAAAAACTAAGTACTGCACCCCACCACGGACTGGGGGTTCCATCTCATTTGGAAGTGTTTCCAGAAAGCGTCTCCGTCCCACTGTCAGAGCTGTATATTATAGCCTGCATGGCATTATTATATGCAGACTGATAACATGGATTCACTCACACGTTGCTGCTTTTCAACCCTTTTACTTATTCAGTGTTTTTGAGCACAGAACCACCGTTTGATGACATTGAAGCACAAAACTTTGAATGTTGTTGTCTCGCGGGTTTGATAGTAAATTCCGTGCGGATTGACCATTAGGAAAGATAACAGGCCAAACATTGATCAAAAATAACAATTCTTCTACATTCTCTAATTGTGTGTAGACGTCTTGCAAATGAACCCATTTCGGGGCGGCAACCCCTTTTGGTGTTATAGCATTATGTTATGCTTTAGCTATTGAAAAATAGCAGATCTACAAGCTCATAGCGCGCCACGGAGTGGCGCGCTACGAGCTTGTAGGTCTGCTATTTTTGAAAAAAATCGAAGAACGACTGACAGAAACATTAGCTTTTCAGAAAACTGTCAGGATGTAGAAGAACATTTTTAGAATCTGATCTCAGGTCAGAATGGGTTAAGTAATGTAAGAGTCCATTTGGTTTAATTTTGCACTCTCAAGAGTCCATCATTTAGCTGGGGGGACCCACTGGAACCTCCTCAAGGACCGCTGGTGGTCCCCAGACCACTGGTTGAGAACCACTGCTCTGTGGCGTCGGTCTGGAGTTTGGCCAATAGGCAGAGAGTATGAGAAATCTGAACAGGATGTGTCCTTTTCACTGTTGCACTGATTGGCCCCCCGATCATCTTCAGATACTCCATTTGGGTCCATTTTACACTCTCGGAGTTACAGACCTGTAAGGGTCCATTTGGTTCCATTTATTTTGTACACTGTCAGAGTTACAGACCTGTAAGGGTCCATCAGAGTTACAAAGCTGTAAGGGTCCATTTGGTTCTATTTGTACACTCAGAGTTAGACATGTAAGGGTCCATTTGGTTCCATTTGTACTCTCTCAGAGTTACAGACCTGTAAGGGTCCATTTGGTTCCATTTGTACACTCTCAGAGTTGCAGACCTGTAAGGGTCCATTTGGTTCCATTTGTACTCTCTCAGACTTACAGACCTGTAAGGGTCCATTTGGTTCCATTTGTACACTCTCAGAGTTGCAGACCTGTAAGGGTCCATTTGGTTCCATTTGTACACTCTCAGAGTTACAGACCTGTAAGGGTCCATTTGGTTCCGTCTGTACACTCACAGTTACAGACCTGTAAGGGTACCTTTTGTTCCATTTATTTTGTACACTCAGAGTTACAGACCTGTAAGGGTCCATTTGGTTCCGTCTGTACACTCACAGTTACAGACCTGTAAGGGTACCTTTTGTTCCATTTATTTTGTACACTCAGAGTTACAGACCCATAAGGGTCCATTTGGTTCCATTTCTACGCTCTCAGACTTACAGACCTGTAAGGGTCCATTTGGTTCCGTTTGTACACTACGGACCTGTAAGGGTCCATTTGGTTCCATTTGTACTCTCAGACTTACAAACCTGTAAGGGGACATTTTGTTCCATTCATTTTTTACACTCAGAGTTACAGACCTGTAAGGGTCCATTTGGTTCCGTGTGTACACTTACTATACACTACGGACCCGTAAGGGTCCACTTGGTTCCGTTTGTACACTCTCACAGTTCCAGGCCCTAACCCTAACCCCTATAGGGATCGTTAAAGGGGGCCGTTATCGTTAAGGCAACCAATTATTGGCAGAGACACACACCTGTGGATTTTATTTTTAGCGCGCGACAGAGAGCGGTGCACGGGCTAAGAATAACCCCGGCATTCCTCTAGTCTAACCCCATTCCCTGCTTCACCTCGCCTCTAAATGTCTACTATACACCTCAGTCCCCACTAAACCCCGTATCCCCTAAAACTTATTTTGCCTTTTATTTACCATTTTGAAAAACTATTTTTGCATAGTTCAACTAGCCAGTCTACATTGACACGTTGTGAGCTTGTAGACTGGCCATTTTAACTAAACTAACTAACTTCAAAAATGTTTAGAAAAATAGTAAAAAGGCAAAGAAGTTTAGGGATATAAGGGGTTTAGCGGTGACGAAAATGGAGCCCCCCCATCTCTAAAGGCCTGATCCTTATACCATAACCACAACCTGAATCATTACCCTAATCGAGTAGAAGCCTAACTCTAAAAATATATATTTGTTTTAACCAAAAGAAAAAAAAAATCTTGTGAGGACCAGGGAAACATACTATATAGGGCCTAGGGCCTCCCCCTCTTTTTTGAGTGGTGCAACCACTCCCTTACTGAGCTATGTGTGTGGGTGGCTTGGTCTGAGCACGAAAACAGCACAAACACACACACGCACATATTAACTGTATATATGTTGATTTTGGGTGTGCCAGTACAGTACAGTGACAGTACAGTACAGTATACAGTAGAGTGTACACTAGTAGAGGGACCCCCCACACGGTATAACTCTGTCATTTCTCAACCGTTTCGGACGCTGGAGCGGCTCGCCGGAATCGGAAAGCCTCCTCTTCACAGTATTGTCCCAGGCTAAAAATACTGCAGATCACGTCAGATTTGGTTGATATAAAGTTCATTGGCTGGTAAATAGTTCATTTCCGTATAATATCCCACGGTGGCGCTGGTTGTCGAGCGCTCTTTGGAGCAGCGCATGAGATGCCCATGGAAAGCCGGGAGAGCGCCTTATAGGCAGGCGTTGCCGCAGGCAACTTGTTGATAACTTTCCCTGCACTGTGAAACTTTCGGCAGAGAAAAACTGCCTCCCAGTGAGCAGCTATCTCTTTTCTCACTATAGGCCAAGGTCAAGTACATGTAGTACTAGTAGGCCTCTCCTTATTGCGAGTTAACTTGACTGGGGGACAGACAACATGGAGACTGAACAAGATATTAAACGGGACAGATGAAAACATATTTTTGGCCATAAACATGGATGACATGACATTAATGATGATAAGAAGAACAACCCGGACTGTTGTGAATTATCTGCATGCTGTCTGACTGGCAGCCTCTGGTGGACACTCCCCATTCCCTGCATCCACACAATCACACATGTGTTTGCCATTACACCACTCAACTCACTAGCCAATCACAGTCTAGGTGTGCCACATATAACCAGCAACTCACCCCACACTCCTCACTCAGTCTCCAGCCTTCACACAGGCAACATGCAGCACCTGCAGACCTCACTGAGTCTACCCACTACTCCAGCCATGCGTACTTGACCAAAGTAAGCCTTTGTTCCCCTGTACTGTATTGTATAAACAGGCAGTAGACTACGGGTAAAATGATGATATGGGAGAATAAGGTGACAATATGAATGACACGGCCTGGCCCAAAGTTCAGGAGGATATGGGACATTGACCGCACTGGGCATTAGTTTGTAAACAGATAAGACATAAATTATCTAACAGTGACCACTGACCACGCTGTTGTTTGTGTGTATCATGAGTTTTTATCTATAGTCGAGGTTTCTCTTCCTTTTCCACCAAACATAACTTTATAGTTCTGTGGAACTATGGTTCCAGTTCTAGATTCTTGGAACCCAAATGGGGCTTAGGGCCGATTCATACTCCTATTTTACGCTGTTTCGGCGCTGTAGTGCCGAAATGATTTCGGCTCGTCAGAAATTTTCAGTAGCACCGAAGAGCCGACTTTAGGACGGTACCCGCCCCCCCCCCCCCCCGAACCTCAAATGACGTCACATTGTAGGCTCTCTACAGAGCCGAACCGACTTTTATTCGGCTCTAAAATAGTATGAATCGGCCCTTAGACGGAACTGACAAGCCATTTATTTGGTTCCTGTTTCCAAACCAACTTTTATAGGGTGCTTGCTGAACCAGTTCATTTTGAGTGGAAGCACTCTGAACTGGTTAAAATATTAAGGCGGGGGAAAAAATGAACTGAAGCCATCAATGACGTGCGCACACACAGACATCAGCTTCAAGCCCCTGCCCTTTTTAGCTGCATGTCTGTAAAACAACTGCACCTCTCCAGACCACGAATGCAGAATTTATACTACATGGTGAAAGAAATGCAACCTCTCCTTTCCATGCCATGCCGGAAGGCAGCATTCAGGAGAATTGCTTTTTTTTCCTCCTGAACTTTAACACAGTATATTTTTGCGTTGAACAAATTTGTTTAGAAATCCATGTCGTTATACACCGTACACACAGTAGCTATAAAGAGTGCTGGGGTTGCGCCCCCAAAAATAGCTGATCTACAAGCTCTCAACTCATCACAACGCAACGCGTTGTGAGCTTGTAGATCTATCCAGTTTTCTGGATTTCGGTGGAAGTATGACGTTATGACGCTTCACAAATCAGTTTACATTCTCAGTTGAATGAAACAACTGTTGTGATTGGTCGGAAAAAATATCGTATTCCGGCGGGGGGAAATAAATTTGATTTGATTTTCCCACCGACACTTCCGCTTCTCTGCCCTATAGATTGTGTGACCAGGCTTTTCTCTTCGCAGATTGATTGATTGATTGATTAACAGTTTGCAGAATTTCAGTACATTTCAAGTATATACAACTCGATACAAAAACTGTTAACTGTGAGTGGACGACACACCATAAAGCATTGCACTTGTTTTCAATAGGGCCCACCGTTTTCGATTCATCAAAACATTTAGAGACGTGTGAATATTTTGTCAAAACAGGACATCATCATAGAGGAGGTTAAAAAGGGAAAAGATATATACAGTGTATAGTGTATACTGTACAGTGAGGGGTAAAAGGGGATTCAGATTTTACGGGGGCCAGTTTTGAATTGCATTCCGTCCGTATAGGTGCCCCTTTGAGAGCGGTTTTGAAGGAGTCAAGGGATGCGCACGTCTTAATGACTGTTGGTAGGGCGCTCCACATTTCGGTGGCATATATAGGAGCGAAATGAATGTAGTCCCTTGTTTGTGCCGAATCTGGGTTGCACAGCATCTACTCCATCATCTCTGATGAGTATACGGCTGGGGGACCCAGGCTAGTACTTTTGTGTTCACTTCAGTCTGAGGGGGGTTATTAGAACGAGAGCCAACTGGAAGCCCACCAGTGTTCTATTTTTGTTCTCGTGTTCGCCTGCCCAACTTTGGGGTTCTTCTCTCTCCTCACACCACGTCTATATTACTCAGACTTTATATTTCTCAGCTGTGGGGGGACTGTTTGGACCTCACAGGTGCATGTGACGACATGACAATTATAGAAGAGGTCAGGGCCATCGTCTATATACACCAGGCATTATTATGACATGGTTTGGAACATGTTTTATTGAAAACAATCCACATAATATGGAGTGAACGTATGTACATACGACGACCACATGCTATGTCCTTAACTAAATAAATCAGAGATTCTGTCTTGTCATGCGTCGCCATGTGCATGCCCTCGTACGCGCACTGTAGGAGCCATTTCGAATTATGATAATGAGACAGGGATTCAGTGACTGGATTATGCGTTAGGGGATTAGAGAGAGACAGAGAGAGAGAGAGAGAGAGAGAGACGAGACGGAAATACTTATAATCTGGCTTTAACTGTATAAATTATCCTCATCCACAAAATTTGCTAATTATTGAATGTGAAACAGTATGATGAACAGCAAGGAGCGAGCATATAGGGCTCATCAACATCACTGTCCGTACAGTGGCAAAGACGTATTGTCTGTGGCAAAATGTGAGATTTCCTTTTTTTGAAAGAAACGAAAAAAGTCCTGCACACCTGCATTTTATGCCCCCAATTATATCTTTACTGAAGTGGTAACGTTTCGGCGCGCAGCCCTTCTTCCTCAGACCTTCCAGATTTTTTTTTTTTTGGACAACCATTTAAATGTTCTCATTTCGATCATGCCACCCAATTTACTGAATGTCAAGTTCACCGGGTCTTTCGGTTTTTTACACACCATTAACCCATTCTGACCTGGCACCCATTTTGGTGTTAGCATCATGTTATGCTTTAGCTATTGAAAAATAGCAGATCTACAAGCTCATATCGCGCCACCGAGTGGCGCGATACGAGCTTGTAGGTCTGCTATTTTTGAAAAATCGACTGAACAACTGACATTTTTAGAATCTGATCTCAGGTCAGAATGGGTTAATTAGACCAGTGTGTGTCCAGTCGAAACCTCGTATGAATCTGATCTCAGGTCAGAATGGGTTAAATTGTTCTCGTTCTGATGATAAGACGGTATAGACCCACTTATTACTGAATGTCAAAATCTCCGGGTTTTCTTCGGAATATGTATGACACTACACAGTACTATAATAATTAATGTCATGTCACGACAGTGCTATCATAGTGGTTCTCAAATGTTTTATTTGCGCGGACGGACCCCTCGTAACTCTGAGAGTGCTCGAATGGATTCCATTTTCACAGGCTGCAGGGACCCGAGGCCCTGATATTATATGATCATACCAGTTACAGACCTGAATGGGTGCATTTTGAACCCCCTATATATAAAGGAACCCTGAGGCCCCATACACACATGTTATGTCTGTGTTTAATGGCCGCCCTAATGCTTTTAGTTTAGTTTAGTTTAGTTTAGTTTAGTTTAGATCCCCATTTAGCTGTTACACCTGTCAACAGAGTTCCCGGGGTCAACATTACAGATATCACATCAAAGAAGAAAATAATACATTACAGCATAAATACGGTTAGTGCATTCCCTCTTGATTGTATTCCATTACCTGGTACCTGTATAATGACATGAACTTGCCTTGATGCTGCTGTTTTTACACTTGCTGAAAATTGCAGATCTACAGGCCCACAACGCATCGCAGGGCGACACGCTGTGAGCTTGTATATCGGCTGTTTTCAGCATGCAAATAAAATGACTTGGATCTCTTGTCCACTATAGTCCCTTCCTAGCATTTCAGTCTAGTTTTTATTTGTTGACGAAATTGTCAGTATATTTAGTCTTAGTTTAGTCATCATAGCTTAAAGTTTTCATTTAGTTTCCATTTAGTTTTCCTCAGTGAAAAAAGGTAGTCGACGAACATTTTTCGTCTTAGCTTTTAGTCGACAAAAACAATTACAGGCTGTTTCTGCCTTCTGGTAATAATTATTGTCCACTCATTGTGTACGTCTGTGGCAAAAAGGGAGAAATTACTAGCCTGTCCCTAGCTGGGAGACAGGCTATAGTTTTCCATGTTGTAACTTTAGACTTCTGTACAAGGCACCTCCTGCGGCGTTCCACGCTCAGTATCAGTCATCCGAGACAGACAACAATATCCCCTAATATGATCATCTGATCACATTAGGGAGGATAAAGTACTCAACATTTTTGTACGGGTTCCCAGATTGCAGTGCAAGTCACACATAATAACCAGTCCAGGGAATACATGCAGTTCTTATACACGGAGGTCATTTAACATCAGACCCAATGGCGTCCACACACTTAACACCACCGATATAGAGTGAGGGTCGACCATCTCGCCATTTGGGTTTCCTTCTGAAACCCTGCAGGAAAAACTGGCCCCCTCCTCCCATGCCATGCGTAATAATGGCTCTCAAAGTGGTGTCCACACTAGGGACCCTCGGGCCTCATACACACATGTCAAACACATGTTCGGTGTCTTGTCTTTTAATGGCCGCCACAATGCTTTTCCAATGGGAGGTCCACATGGTTTGACCGAACCATTTTTGTTTGACGGGGCAGAACACATGCAGCCGTCAAACCTCAAATGTTTGGTCAAACCCACGTGACTCCCATTGGAAAAGTTTCTGTCAATATACCAGGTAATGTAATACAATCTAGAGAGTGAATGCCGTATTTGTTATGCTGTAATGTATTTGTTTTCTTCTTCTTTTGTTATATCTGTAATGTTGTTTTTAATTTCCATTTTCTTGTATGCATATTATTCTGTTAGGACCCCAGGAAGAATAGCGGTTAACTAAACCAAAACTAAACTAAACTACCGGTAAACAAACAAACTAACTAACCAACCAACCAACCAACCAACCAACCAAACCATACCAAACCAAACCAAACCAAACCAACAAACCAACCCAAACTAAAAGCATTATGGCGGCCATTAAACACAGACAAGACACAACACATGTGTGTGATGTGTGTGTGTGTGTGTATGGGGCCTGAGTGTTCTGATTCCATATACCAGTGCTGTGTTCTCACGTTCAGAGCCTTAGATATAGACAGAGTTATACGCAAACTGCGTTCACTTCATGGGGCTTCATTCCAATGGCGGAATTATTGAGAATGGGGGACAACCAACTGGGACAAGTCCTGGACCGGAAGTATAGGCAGAAATGCATTGGACACAAAAGCCCTGCGGCTTTAATTATCTTAACCCATTCTGACCTGAGATCAGATTCATACGAGGTTTCCACTAGGACACACACTGGTCTGATGAACCCATTCTGACCTGAGATCAGATTCTAAAAATGTCAGTCGTTCTTCGATTTTTCAAAAATAGCAGACCTACAAGCTCGTATCGCGCCACTCGGTGGCGCGATATGAGCTTGTAGATCTGCTATTTTTCAATAGCTAAAGCATAACATGATGCTAACACCAAAATGGGTGCCAGGTCAGAATGGGTTAAATCCCCTTATTTTAGATTGTTTTGTAGTAATATCGTACAACATAAACCAGGGGTGGGCAACTGGCGGCCCGGGGGCCACATGCGGCCCCCACCTTCACTTAATGTGGCCCTCAGGTTAATAATAATAATAATATTGGTTCCAGCTGTTTACAATTCCACAACATGCAAACATGACCTGCTTTAATTACTTCAGTCTAAATTAGTAGCTCAATGCTCAACACACGTATAATTAAAAGGCATTTGAAATTACATAAAAATGTAAATTTTCAGGATTCCAATTCGAATATAGCAAAAATAGCCGTTCTACAAGCTCAAAACGTGTCGCTTTGAGCTTGTAGATCGGCTATTTTTGCTACGACAGTAATGGCCTTTGGGAGTGAGTGTGGAAATATAGTGGCCCTCTCCATCGTCAAAGTTGCCCACCCCTGACATAAACATTAAAGAGACTTTAGCCTGTTACTGTATACAATACAGATGTCATGTTGTCACACAATGCTTATAAAATAGCTCTTATTTGCGCCGCCCTCGTTGGAAACAATGCATTTCCAATTAACTCTGCAGTTCAGGATGCGTGAACGGCGCTCTCGAGCGCTCGGTTTCTGCCCTCCTCTATATCGTATAACTCTTCTATTAGATATGGCTCTGCTGCTCACGTTCCAAAAAACAGAGAGGCTCATCCCTGCCAGTCCTATGTCCTGTCATAGCTGTCCAGCGGTGATCGAATGGGACAGCCTAGCTTGCCCTTGGCCTGGAGGCGTGGTGAATCTAGTCAGACCTGTTATGTAGTCTCTGTTAGTATGAGCTGCAGGGGCATGCAGAAATCCCGTCAGAGGGGGCACTTTTGGAGAAATAGAATAGCGATCTATACAAGCTCGTAGATAGAGCTTGTAGAACTGCTATTGTAGCCTGTAGATCTGTATATAGATCTGCTATGTAGATCTGCTATTTTCGGGCCCTAAAGGGGCACAGTTAAGAACCAGGAGTTAACCCATTCTGACCTGAGATCAGATTCATACGAGGTTTCCACTATAGACATACACACTGGTCTGATTAACCCATTCTGACCTGAGATCAGATTTTAAAAAATGTCAGTCGTTCCTTAGATTTTTCAAAAATAGCAGACCTACAAGCTCGTAGCGCGCCACTCGGTGGCGCGCTATGAGCTTGTAGATCTGCTATTTTTCAATAGCTAAAGCATAACATGATGCTAACACGAAAATGGGTTCCCGGTCAGAATGGGTTAAACTATTATGCTGGTGTCCGTGAGGTCAGATGTAGAGTTGCTGCACAGCTCCATATATGGAGTCATGAGGCGTGACGGACTGCCTGACTGACTGACTGACATGAAATGCAGGTTTTTTTTTTATAGGTCACAACCAGTAAGGTGCCCTGCACGCATCAGCCTGGGTGATGGCAGACTGCTGGGGGAGTGCTGGTGCTTTGGCATGGGGGGGTCTGATCAACATAAATGGAATGAATTCGGTATACTTGCCATATATGGAGCGTGTCTAGACTCTTGAGTGCACAGGGTTTGATGAGGTCAGATCAACGCATGGAATGTCGGAACAGGTCAGCTCCAGGTATGGAGATGTAAGGGCAGTGTCTTGTGTGTGTATACAGGGTTTGATGAGGTCTGGCCATATATGGAGCGTGTCTTGAGTGTACAGGATTTGTTGAGGTCAGATCAACACATCTCCATATATGGAGATCTAAGGGTGGCAGCGGGGCAACTGTCTTGAGTGTACAGGGTTTGATGAGGTCAGATCAACATATGGAATGCATTCTGTATTGGCCATATATGGAGCGTGTCACGAGGCGTGACGGACTGACTGACACGAGTCTTGACGGACTGACTGACTTGACAGGTTTTGCAGGTTTTCATAGTAAACTGCGACCTGTGCGGTCTCAATAAATGAGAAAGCTTACAACACGTCACGTTGTGAGCAATGTTCGCCGTTTTTGCACGACAGCGTTGTGTGAAACGGTGCACAATAAAGTTCTTAATCGGACTAAACGATTTAGTCGATTATAATAGAGATATTTTAGAAATGTTTCGCGTCGATGCACTTATTCGATGAATCAAAAAGTAGGCCAACATGAATATTATTAATTAATGTCTGGTGTAATGTGAGTGTTCAGTCTAAGCCAGTTCCCCCAACAAGCACACCATTTTATCATTCAGTTCACACAGTGTTTTTTTTTTTACCATTAAATTAACTTGGTGATTTGAATTCCACACAGCAAGAGCCTGTCTATATAGCTTCCACCAGGGCACTCATTACATGGAGGCCGTGGAGGGCACGTCATTGTGGACGTGCCCCTTCAGCTCGGCACAATGCCCCTCCAGAAATGGCAAAGCCACTGATATGAGGCCATATATACACAGTTAACCCGACTCCGCCAGACCGGAGCGCTATTGAGTTCACAAGTTCACAAAGTATAGCTTTGTTGTGAAACGAGTGTGAAGCGAGCTTCTTCCATCATGGCGGAGTCAGGGTTATATAGCACACAGAAGGCCTTGATGCCTGACGGACCGGACGGACACCCGGACGGACGGACCACCCTATATAGCCAGTGTTGTTTTCGTCGACTAAAAAAATGTTCGTCGACTACCTTTTTCCACTGACGAAAACTAAATGAAAAGCTATGATGACTAGAACTAAGATGTATTGACAATTTCGACGACAGATAAAAACTAGACTCAAATGTTAGGAAGGTGACTAGTGGACAAGAGATCCAGTATAAGTCATTTTACACTTTGTTGCATGCTGAAAATGACGCGTTGTGAGCTTGTATATATCTGCTATTTTCAACAAGTGTATATAGAATGAGCCATTACGACGGCTAAAATACATTTTAGTCGACTAAATGAACAGCAGATTTAGTCGACTTAAAATCTTATGCCAGTCGACTAAAACTAGACTAACACTAAAACATTCCAGGTGACTAAAATATGACTAAAACGAAATAAAAGTTTAAATCCATGACTAAACTAAAATAGAAATTTGCCTATGGTCGCTCCTCTGCCTCCTGTTACAGCTTCTAGACACCAGTGTTGGATATTCTGAATTCTGAAAGAGCCACTTCGCCCCTTTTGCAACCAGATCTCATTAACGATGTTCGGAGAGACAAGAAACACTTTCCTGTTTTTCTTTTTATGTGGGTAAAATATGTGTGTGTTTTTTTTGTTGTTGATATTTTTGTATTTCAAAGTGTCTGCGATGTCATGGACACTGGTCTCACTTCCTTCCTTCCTGGACTATACATCAAGGACTGTCTAAAGAGGACGGGACGCGAAGACCGTAAGGGCGCCGCCATGTTGCTCACACGGTGCTCCATGGAAGGAAAGAAACATGCTGCAATGGGCCTGTATGCAGCCGACACTTCCTCGTTCAGCTTCCTTGGTCTCAACTGCGCATATCATGTTTCTTTCATTCCATGGAGCACCATGTGAGCAACATGGCGGCGCCCTTACGGTCTTCACGTCCCGTCCTCTTTAGACAGTCCTTGGTACTACATGTTGTCTCAGTAAGACAGCCCCTCCCCCTCCCTCTCTCAAGGTGGGGGTGAGTGTCCATGGCGTCACTACAATACTAAAAATATCTAAAAACACAAATGACCCACATCAATATAACCCCCATTTGCATCTTGTTGCAAAAGGGGTGAAGTGGCCCTTTGACCCTGACTCGCCATCTTCATTATGAGTCCAGTGACTAAATGTTCAGAATCTACAGCTTGGCCGGTGTTGTAAACCAGGGGTAGGCAACCTTGGGCACGGGTGCCAACATTGGCACAGGGAAGGGTAGTCACTGGCTCACTGGCATAAGTGTGAGACAGATACGTTTTTTCTTTAAAAATGTAATATTCCAAAAAGTCAGTTCAATTAAGTCCATTATACGAATTACATCCTGCACATAATTGTACATTCATTCAAACTGCTAACCCATGACTGGGGAGGGATTCTGGGACATAGGTGGGTTATTGCTCTGAGTTTAATGATCACCCTGATGTGAAAGAAAATATTTCTAAGGTTGTTATGTGTATCCTATGGACAATCAATCATTTGGGAATATTACATTTTGATGTGGTGTCATAATTATATATATGGCACACTGACTATCACAAAAATGAAAACATCGCACTTCATGTGAAAAAGGTTGCAGACCCCTGTTGTAAACTCTAAGTACTGGACCCTCGTCTGGTTTTACAGACTGGTAGTGTGTGCCGGCTGGGTGGTGTCGTGTGTGACAATCCGGTTGAAGTATACCTTCGGTACGGCGACAGCTATTTTCCAATAGCTAAAGTATAACATAATGCTTAAAACACCAAAAGGACTTTTCTGTTTGGATGTATATGGGCTGTCAAGTAGTTTTTGGCCTGCACTCAGTAGGCGTTCCCGCATAATTTTCCCGGGTATGATGATGCCACGGCAGACGCAAAACTCTGAATTATAGAGTCTCTTGAATAGTTTTCACTTCGTTTTAGTCACATTTTAGTCACCTGGAATGTTTTAGTGTTAGTCTAGTTTCAGTCGACTAAATATCGTAAGAACAACACTGCATGGTCATCAGCATAGCCATGTACCTACACAGGCTTAGAGAGGAAACCGCAAGTCACTCAGCCACTTAATCCTCTGATTGATGCCAATTACATTAATGGCACTCCAAGGACAAGCTGTTTAGACGTCTTCGTGGGGAGGCGGCGGGAGTTCGTCCCTATAAGTTGTTTTTTTCCCCCGCAGATGACCTGAAAAAAAGGATGTACTATGAATATATCTTACTAATCTGTGTGTGCATGTGAGTGTGCATGTGGGGGTGCGACTGTGCATGTGCGCGTGTGTGTGTGTGTGTGTGTGTGTGTGTGTGTGTGTGTGTGTGTGTGTTTGTGTGTTTGTGTGCGTGAGTAATGCTGCCTGCCCTTTGCATATCACGAGAACTGTCCGACCAATCGCCTTCACATTGGTGTGTGTGTGGCTGACAGCCCAAGGGACTGACCGCACTGTCCAGTGTGAATAGAAGTCAGTCGGATCAGAGGTCTCTTTCTCTCTCCCTCTCTCTCTCTCTCTCTCTCTGTCTCTCTCTCTCTCTCTCTCTCTCTCTCTCTCTCTCTCTCTCTCTCTCTCTCTCTCTCTCAACTTCAATATTTGTAAAATCCAGAGACAGACGCAAAGGGTGTTCAATAGCACTGATTTATTAAAGAAATAAAATAAAATGGTTGAAAAATGTAGATATAGCTGTTTTCTTCCTGACAGGAACAAGAGAGGTAGAAAGAGGGAGAGAGAGGTAGAGAGAGGTATAGAGAGAGGTAGAGAGAGAGGTAGAGAGAGCTATTTAACACTTAATGTGTAAGTGTTAAATTGCTCTCTATGCCAATATAGAAATGCCTATACCCCGTCTCACCGAGTCGCTCCGACATGAAAACACATTTTCAGGTTGAGAAGCCAATTTTATGCAATTCAGGAGAGAGAGAGAGAGAGAATAGGATGCAGGTTGAACGGGTGAAATTGGAAGTGCATGAAAACAAAACAAAAAAAAATAAACGAGACAGAAGTGGAACAGTATACAAAATGTGAAGCTTATTTATGATCTTTTGTGGGCAGAATGAGGCCACCGGTGTGGAACAAGGAGAGGAAGTACTAACACTACGTTACTTTTAACCCATAGAGCACCGAAGTCTGTCGTCAATATCGGTAGAGGGCGCAGATCCACAGGTTCATGTACTTTTTATTTGCTTTAAAATCCCCATTTTAGATCACGTCGTATAAGAACTGTGTTTGAAAAATAAACATGTCATCCCAGCCGCTTCACTCCCATGGATATGAAGAATCAACTGACCGAGAGAAAATGCTAATGTTACCGAATTAGTTACATTTTCGCTAGAAGTGGACTGTAGGCTATCATAATTATATGAGTGACTGACTGTCGCAAACGATACAGAGACACCTCCCTGACAATAACGCTGAGACAGCTTGTTTATTTTTGGACCACCACAACGCTTATAGTAGACGATATTAAGGCAACCGGGGCCGGTTCCGCACGTGCCGCACAAGGTGCCCTTTTTTTTTTCTCCCACTTGAGCACCTGCTTGCATGCCCCTCTAAATGTCTGTGCACGCCCTGCACTGCTGAACGCTCTGACCGTTCTACACCACGGCGCGCTGTGTGTACTGACGCCCGCTGTTACGACGCACTGTGACTGAAATGCACTGTGACTGTTATATTTCCACATGATCTCTTGATCCTCCACGCTGTCACGCGGAAGCAGCTTTATTGACTCGCTTGTTTGCGGCGCTCCCCTCCTGGGTCCGTGCTGGAGCCAATGAGGCGCTTATTCCTCTGCATCGGGTTTGGAGACTCACGGCGATATATAGACAGCAAGTCAGTGGAATTTTCATTTCCGTTTTTTTCCTGTTTTTTTTTCCGTGTTATGAACGCATACAGGATACAGTTGTGAACCGTAATCAATTGATATAAAAAAAAGGCACGTTAAAAGGCGCGCAATCGGCGCCAAATGAGTTAAAATACATGCACCGTGGAGTCGGTTACTCGGGCGTATCCACCACAGAAGAATCTTGAGTCACGTGGCGCTCAATCCAGCTCCGAAGGCGTGTGTGCATACACACGCATACACACGCAAGCACGCACGCACCACACGCACACACATGCGTGCGTCTCTTGGTGTGTGAATGTGTGTGTGAATGATGGGATATATTGTAAAGCACTTTTGATAAATGCGCCACAGAAAAGCAGACCCATTTATATTGACAGAGCTTCCGTTTCTTCAGACTGTATCCCTCACTCATGTCATGGCAGAGCTTCCGTTTCTCCAGACTGTATCCCTCACTCATGGCATGACAGATCCTCCGTTTCTCCAGACTGTATATCCATTACTCATGGCATGACAGAGCTTCCGTTTCTCCAGACTGTATCCCTCACTCATGGCATGACAGAGCTTCCGTTTCTCCAGACTGTATCCATTACTCATGGCATGACAGAGCTTCCGTTTCTCCAGACTGTATCCCTCACTCATGGCATGACAGAGCTTCCGTTTCTCCAGACTGTATCCCTCACTCATGTCATGACAGAGCTTCCGTTTCTCCAGACTGTATCCCTCACTCATGGCATGACAGAGCTTCCGTTTCTCCAGACTGTATCCCTCACTCATGTCATGACAGAGCTTCCGTTTCTCCAGACTGTATCCCTCACTCATGGCATGACAGAGCTTCCGTTTCTCCAGACTGTATCCCTCACTCATGGCATGACAGAGCTTCCGTTTCTCCAGACTGTATCCCTCACTCATGGCATGACAGAGCTTCCGTTTCTCCAGACTGTGCGACGGAAGCATTTGAACATAGTGAGAGGCAACAGTCTGGCAACGTGAGACTGCCCCCCCCCCCCACCATCTATACAGACTTTGTTGCGTATACCCACAAAGATGCAAAAGGAATTTCCTGACGAGTTTAATATTTGGGCCATATATAGCTGCATGCTTTCTGCCCAGACAGACAGCAGACAGAGATGGTATATTATCCCATTCTGGGCGGGAACCCCTTTTGGTGTTTTAAGCATTATGTTATGCTTTAGCTGTTGGAAAAATGGCAGATCTATACGCGCTATACGAGCTTGTAGATCTGCTATTTTTGAAAACTCGCGAAAAGGTGGGCAGGAATCTTTGAATATATCTTCTTTCACAGCGAACGTTTTTTTAACTTTATATAGCTCTGGGAGGTCCCTGGATCGGCGGCATAATTACATAATTATATATTTGGGGGTCCTTGACGTGAAGATGTTTGAGAACCACCGACATAAAAAAACATGAGTTTTTACAGAAATCTGTCAGGATTTATAGAAGACGTGTTATTTAATTTCGACGTCAGGTCTAAATGGGTTACGAGTAAGACGCGCGAACGCGGGAAGCGAACACAGATCGTAAATTGCAATAACAATTAGAATAAATTGTGTCCATATATGGGCACAAAAGGGGCCAGGTCAACAACAAACAAATCACTGGCCCCTTTTGTGCCCATATATGGAGCTGAGTGGACCTGGCCCCTTTTGTGCCCATATATGGAGCTGATGAGTGATTGCTGATGCAACACACTCCATATTTGGATAGCGGGACAGACAGACAGACAGACAGACAGACAGACAGACAGACAGACAGACAGACAGACAGACAGACAGACAGACAGACAGACATGATCTGCTAGGTTTCATAGTAAGTGCTCACTGCGTTCGCAAATATGGCTGAACTTCAGTGGCTGACACTGCAGGACCTAAACGGTATATGTGGACCGTTTGGTCCTATACACTGTGTTGCCAGGCAACAGCTTGGGGGGGGAGGGTTCAAGATTATTTCCTGTCTGCCGGGCCGCTGATATTCAACAAACACGACAACAGGAAATAAACGCCGGGGACCAATTTAGAGTGTTATTTATGTTGTCAAAAGGGTGAGAGGAGAGGACGCCGCCGGTCTATTTTGGGTGCGTTTTAGAGAAGAACCTTTTGTAGAGACAGAGGGGTTCTCAATGTGAGGTCTGCGGGACCCCAAGGGGACCATTAGGGGGGTTCCAGGGGGTCCGCAGCTAAATCAACCAAATGGACCTTTACGGGAATTTTGAGTACAAACGGAGCCTAATGGACCGTGAGTTCTATTTGTACGTGCTCTCTCTCTCTCTCTCTCTCTCTCTGAGGCAGTGTTGTTTTTGTCAGTAAATTTAGATTTTAGTTTTAAGTCATAGGGCTGTATTTTTTGTGTGTCTTAAGTATACCAGGTCTTATTCCCTAACTTGAGTATAAACTAAAGACCTGGAGGCGTGATCATCAATGCCATTTGGCTATTCTGAGTGGCCAAAGAGCATTGATCACGCCTCCAGGTCTTTAGTTTACTCAAGTTATAGGGAATACGTTTTTGTCACCTGGAATGTTTTAGCGTTAGTCTAGTTTTAGTCGACTAAATATCATAAGATTTTAGTCTACTAAATCGATTTAGTCGGACAAAATGTATTTTAGCGGGCCTTGATATATACCGTCGTTTTGGGCTTGTGGATCGGCTATTTTCAGCATGCAACTAAATTGTAAAATGACTTATATACTGGATCTCTTGTCCACTAGTCCCTTCCTAACATTTTAGTCTAGGTTATAATTGTTGAGGAAATCATATTATTTTATTATTATTATATTTAGTCTTAGTTTTAGTCATCGTAGCTTAGTTTAGTTTAGTTTTCGTCAGTGAAAAAAGGTAGTCGACGAACATTTTTCGTCTTGGTTTTAGTCGACGAAAACGACACGTGTTGAATCAGCCGCTATGACGGCGTCAAGGCCCGCCAAGATGCACTGTATAGTCGACTAAATCTAGACTATAACACTAAAACTTTCCCAGGTAGTGACTGAAACAACTGTGACTGTAAAATGTTGACCGAAACAAACTAAACGAAAACTATTCAAAAAACATTAAAAAAAAAAATTCAACACTGCTGTGCAGAGGATCTGTCCTGATCTCCCCCGTCCCCATCCACACAGATCCTCTCACACACTTCTCTCCGTCCATCTCTCCAGACATACTATACCAGCCGTCTTATCTGTTCCTCCATGAGGCAACGAGAGCCGCTTACATCTTGTGATCTGTCTTGCTATATACTGGGGGACTCTCTGAAATCCCACTTCAGTGCCTCGGGGACGGCGGCTGTCCAAAAAGCCTTGCTTTTCAGGAAATGGAGACGGTGACCTGTCATGTCACCCAATGGATCTATCTAAGTGTAGTAGTCCACAAGCTCGTGTTAACACAATGTTTGCTAGTACACACGCGAAGTCTCGTATATAGGTCGAGGCCATGAGCGAGCCTGGAGACCAAATCACTCCCATAGCGTCGGGCGGATGAGGGCTTCAGCCCCCCTGCCCTTTTTACCCCGTCTGTAAAACAATTGCCCTTATTTCCAGACCACGGATGCAGCGTTTACTGATGGTGGAAGAGAACTGCAAATGCCACTCCAGTCCTTTCCATGCCATGCCGCGGAAAGGGAACAAATTTGTTCCTATAAATCCATGTCGTTATACTGTACACCGCATCTCCACTATAGCTAAAGAGTGCTGGGTTGCTGCCCCCGAAAATAGCTGATCTACACAAGCTCACAACGTTGTGAGTTGTGAGCTTGTAGATCTGCAATTTTTTTGTAGATCTGCTCATTTTTTTCAGCCCCTGGCCCCCCCTCTGCACGCTCAAACCTCCGCGCATCATCTCACGTCCATCCCAGTTGTGACACGTCGTGCTTTTAAATATCATTATTCACGCTTAAATAGTTTTATTCGAAATCATAAATGGTCTGTATGTGCAGGGGGACTATACACACGCGCAAAAGCATTACGTGATATTTATGCACACGGGGCATGCCATGGGTCCAATGAAACTAGTGATTCTCACACTTTTTTATTTCAAGGACCCCCGGTTTAGGCCACGGACCCCCATAACTCTTGAGTGTACAGAGTGTACTTGAGTGTACTTCATGAGGCCTGATAATCCACATAATGTGTGCAATTGTGTAATGTTGTGTCTTCCTCTGTAATGTATTTTTGTTGTCTTTGATGTTTTATGTGTGGCTGCAGCTGGGGTGAAAGCCCAAGACAAATTTCCCTTGTGGACAATAAAGTTTACCTTGACCTTGACCTTGAGATGAATCCAAAAGGACCAGTACAGGGTATCTCTTCCCTTTCATTTTGACGTAAAACAAAACACTGCGTATAACACAAACGTTGAAGACAAAGGCGGGGGACGCAAATTCCGATTGGCATTGGAACGGAATGATGTACGAGTAAGACGCGGGGAACGCGGGAAGCGAACGCAGATCGTTAATTGCAATAACAATTAGAATAAATTACGAATTGGTGAGAACTGTGTAGTACTGTGAAATTAGTGACTCATGCGTTCGTGTGTCTGTGCCCTTTGTGCCCATATATGGAGCTGAGTGATTTGTTGATGCAACACACTCCATATTTGGACGTAGCTCCATATATGGGCACAAAGGGGGGACGCACAGACGCACGGACACACAGACATGATCTGCTAGGTCTCATAGTAAGTGCTCACTGCGTTCGCAATGATGACGTCACGTGTGATAAGAGCGCCCCTCACTTCACAGTTCACACGGGTGCGATTTTCAGTTGACGTTTAACTGTCAAGCCGTCTTTGATGTCACAGACTGTCCAAAGTGAATCTCTGCGTTCCTTTATTTAGCATCGATACACTGAAGTCCTTGCTGCCACACCTTTTGATCCAAACACATGAGGGAGGGTGCAGGGAAATCCCTTCATACTACAATAATACAACTGTGCCAAAAGTGCAAGATCCAAACAGAATTTGCACTAACATGGAATCTACAGGAGAGGTGGATTTCAACAGCCCTGCTCGGGCTTGCACTGAGGACTACCCGCACTGGGATCTGAGCCCTAAACAGATCCGGCTGAAGTCTGACGAGGTCATTGCCAAGTGCAAGAATGTGTGGGACGCCGTGGGCTCCCTGGACCTGGACGGTGTGACCTTCAACAACACCGTGAAGGCCCTGGCCGACATGGAAACTGAGTGCTATTCCCAGTCCTTGATCTTCTTCCAGTGCAAGGTTTCTCCCAGTGAGAAGGTGAGGACCGCCAGCTGGGATGCATATAAGATGCAAAAAAAGGTTCATAGACGTGAGCATGAGAAAGGACATCTACCAGAGGATTCTTGCTCTGGCGATGAAGGTGGACGAAGACAGTCTTACTGCAGAGGATAAGAGATACGTACATATGCGGCTTGGGGAGAGCATACAAGACAAGATGAAATTCAGTAGTAAGTAAATAATCTACGTAGTCATATCACAAAAACTGGGACGTACGAGGGTAGTCCCGGTGGCTTATGGATCGAAGCTCTGGGGATGAAGGTGGATGCAAGAAGTCTTACAGAGGTATACATGGAGACATACATGCAGGAAAACATCACACATAGGAATGGATTGCATCTCCCCAAAGATAAACAAAAAAGGCTAAATGACATTAAGAAGAAGTTAATAAATGGCAATTTAACCGACGGAGAGGTGTTGAAGCTACGTGCTCAGAAGAGCGCTTTGCTGGGTTTCAAAACCTACGCTGACTTTGCCCTGAGGAGCAACATGGTGCGGTCTGCCAACAAGGTCTCCATCTTCCTGGACGAGCTGACCCGTAAGCTGAAGAGTCAGACACTGGGAGATGAGGAGAGTCCAAAGACACTGGGAGATGAGGAGAGTCCAAAGACACTGGGAGATGAGGAGAGTCCAAAGACACTGGGAGATGAGGAGAGTCCAAAGACACTGGGAGATGAGGAGAGTACGTGCCAGTTGAAGGAGTATTTTCCCTTGGAGGTTGTGACCCTTGGTCTGCTGGACATCTTCCAGGACCTGCTGGGTCTGTCGTTCAGCCTGGTGCACGGCGCCCCCGTGTGGCATCCTGATGTCACTCTGTACTGCGTCACTGACCGCTCCTGTGGACAGACTGTCGGACAGTTCTACCTCGACCTGCTCACCAGAGAGGGAAAGTACATGTACAGGTATGTCGGATATTGCATCTTGCTGCAGCCCGGCTGTCTGCTGTCTGATGGGAGTAGACAGAAGGCCGTTTCTGCCTTAGTCACCAATTTCAAAAGACCCACAGCCAACCCCTCCCTCCTGACGCATAGAGAAGTGACCACATTCTTCCATGAGTTTGGTCACGTCATGCACAACCTCTGTGCTCAGGTCGACTACGCCGCATTCCACACATTCCACGTGGAGAAGGACTTTGTAGAAGTTCCGTCCCAGATGTTGGAAAACTGGGTTTGGGAGAATGAACCACTACAGAGAATTTCTAAACACTACAAGACGGGAGCTCCGATTCCTGACGACCTGCTGGACGAACTCATCAAGTCTCGTCCCGCAATCGCCCGTAGGGAATTCCTGGCTGAGATAGAACTAGATAAATTGGAGCAACGTCTTTACACCCATCCGAAGAGTCTGGGAGTGATCCCTGATGAATGGATTGACATATTAGATGGCCAGTACTATGGCTACCTGTGGAGTGAGGTGTTGGCCATGGACATGTTCTACAGCCGTTTCAAACGGGAAGGCATCATGAACCCTAAGGTGGGTTTGCACTACAGAAATTGCATCCTGAAGCCTGGTGGTTCTAAGAATGCCAAGGAAATGCTGAGGAACTTCTTGGGTCGTGAACCCAATCAGGATGCGTTCCTCCAGGGCAAAGGACTACAAGTTTCAACGTGTTCAGATCGGAGGTCCCGTTCCAGATGCTGGAGAAAGGACTAACGGTTTCAACATCAACATTCAACAAAAGAAAGACATGTCCCCCCACCCCCCAGGGTCCACATGTTCAAATCACCCCATATCAATCATTTATACATTATGGATCAATAGTGTGGACTTACGACTGTTTTTCGTCTGTGGCATTCAAGGCAACAGTTTCAGTTGTGGTCTGACATCAGTGCAATTTACGTTTGTGACATCCATCCGCCATCCACCTGATGATTTTAATACAGCCCCCACCAAAAACAACAATACAGGGCACCCGCTGGCCTAGTGGTCCAGGCGCATGCCTGACAGCACGTCACGTGTTCAAGACAAGTCCCATTCATGACAACCTTTGCTGCGTCTCTCTCTCTCTCTCTCTCTCTCTCTCTACTCTCTCTCTACTCTCCTATCTTCACTAGTAACTATCAATAAAGGCAAAAATAAATAAATGCACTGCTTAACCTATTAACCCTCTAAGACCCGCATTAATTTCTACTTGCAAAAAATAGATTTCAACCTTATTACTACTACTTTGTACTACTAGGACTAAGACTAAAAAAAAATAATAATAAAAAAAAGTTTGATGAAACATTTATAATAATTATATAATAATTATATAATAATATAATAAATTAATAATTTACATTTGGGGGATATCTTTCACAATAATGAATAAAACATGTTCTAGACATTCTAATGATCACTAAAAAAACATATATTACAATTATTGTACTTACTTTTATTAGGGTAAAGGTCAAAAGTCTTAGGTTAAAAAATGTTCAGAATCGCACAGAGTCCAGACATTTTTTATTTGTGTGAATTTCAGCCTCTGTGGGGGGTGTTTATATGCAAATATCATGACCAATGGCATTGCAATGAACATCACTGATGACGTTTAGGTGAAAAAAAATAAAATGTAATTAATTAAAATAAAATTGTTTCTAAAAAGCAACGCTGGGTCTTAGAGGGTTAAAATTGGGAAAACATTTGTAAACACTCTCTGCACGTCCCTGGGCTCTTCTTTGTTTATGTCGCGCATTCCACCGGCACTATAGCCTCACATCACCGCCTATATCGTTGCGGCATATAATCGGTTAATATACTTTTATGTTTGTACAATATTACAAACCCGCTGACAGACTTAAAGTCTGTTAAAAGGAACATTTCCAAGAATAACAACGGCAAAAACAAATCTTCTCTTAATGACCATACAGGCCAGGAAAACCATTGCTGGTATTATTCTCATTGTTCCAGATCTGTCAGACAGACTGAATGGTGTAATTAGTACAGTATATTCTTAGTTGCGAATGCAGTGAGCACTTACTATGAGACCTAGCAGATCATGTCTGTCCGTGTGTGTGTCCGTGTGTCCCCCCTTTGTGCCCATATATGGAGGTGAGTGATTTGTTTGTGATTTATGCAACACACTCCATATTTGGACGTATATTGGGGACTCCTTATATGGTTATGGCTAAGTTAAAAACTTAACTTAAAAATAACTTAACTTCAAAAAATAATAACTTATCTTAAAACTAAATCTTAAAAAAAACCAAATATGTACGAGCTGCGTTCGCTTCCCGCGTTTGCGCGTCTTACTGGTATAATAATCTATTAAACGCTTAATAGCTTTATTTGTTTGGTTATTGCTATGTAATATAATGTTGTTCTCCAAAACTAGAGTATGCCTATAACGTGTTCAAAATGAGTTTACTGCAGGGGTCAGCAACGTTTTTCCACATGAAGTGCCATGCTTTTATCTTCTTGAATGTCAGTTTGCCATATCAACATTACATTTTATTATGACACCACATCAATACACACATAATTATTTCCAACAGATTTTGATTCCCATATTCACGACAACCTTATTTGTTCTTCTTGTGGAAATATTGTCTTAACATTAGGCCACTTTAGGCCTATACTGATGAGTATAGACTTAATAGAGGAATAAGTACCCACTTATCTCCCAAGTCAGAGTTCAGAGTTTGAATGAATGTATAGAATTATGTGCAGGATGTAATCTGCACACTGATGTGAGGAGACTTAATATATGATAAAAGACATTTCCTCTCTCACGCTTATGCCAGTGTGCCAGTGATCACCCTGCTCCCCTGTGCCAATGTTGGCACCCATGCCTGAGGTTGCCTATATACACCCCTGGTTTACTGTATCTCTCAAAAGCAGCTGTCAATGTTTGTCAATAACGATTAGCGAGAGACAGAATCGACATTTTACGTTTTCACGGTTTGCACTTATCATATTGACAGACCATGTGACCGCGATAACAAACAGGACAAAGACAAGACATGCATATACACATATAGCTCAAAGGGAGGAAAAAAAAAAACTATACCAATTTAGAACTGTAAAAACACAGGAAACTGCCCTTATAGGCAGAAGTGTATGCGTGTTTGGGGAATTGCAGTGTACAGTCTGTCTATATCTACGACGTATACATGAGACACCGGCAGAGACAATGAGATAGTCATTTACATTATGGAATGAAATGCTAGTACATTATCCGTTGTTGTTACAGCCTCAGGGTAGCTTATGGATGAACTTAAATTGCTTTGTGTTGAACAGCATGTGTGTGGTGTGTGGTGGTGGTGGTGGTGGTGGTGGGGGGGATGAGTCAATCTAGGGCACTTATACCAGGGGTTTTATCCAGAGCGTCTTGTTGTGTGACATCAGAGTAAATGTCACAAACCCTCTAGTCAACAAAACGACGGGGCAATTTGTCACAACAGAAGTATAAGTAGAGAGCACGGGGAACATTGCGTTTGTGCTTCTTCAGTTGAAACGAGGATACTGCGGATACACATCCAAGCGCCGAGTATCTGTCTAGATCCATTTAGGCCGAGTCATGACGTCTGATGTCTTCAAAATCCTGACAGTTTTCTGAAAAACTGTTTCTGTGTCAGTTGGCGCTCAATATTTCATGTCAAGGACCCACCCGAAATGATATGTAATATGCCTCCGCCCCCCCGCCCCGTCTATAGAGTTTAACCCATTCTGACCTGAGATCAGATTCATACGAGGTTTCCACTGGGACACACACTGGGTCTGATTAACCCATTCTGACCTGAGATCAGATTCTAAAAAAATGTCAGTCGTTCTTTCGATTTTTCAAAAATAGCAGACCTACAAGCTCGTAGCGCGCCACTCGGTGGCGCGCTATGAGCTTGTAGATCTGCTGTTTTTCAATAGCTAAAGCATAACATGATGCTGACACCAAAACGGGTTCCCGTTCATAATGGGTTAAATGGACAGGTATCAGTCAAAAAGGGAGACATCGAAGAGGAAGGATGGATGTGGGAGGATCAACATAATGGAATTTCAGAACAGGTCAGCTCCATTATATGGAGATCTAAGGGTTTGAGGTCCGATGTAGAGTTGCTGGCCAATATTGATGACATCAAGGATCTCCATATAGATGGGGGTAAGAGAACGGGGGAGAAACAAAACGAGAGGGGCAAACCCTCCAGGAAGTCTATACGGGAGACCTGGATCAGTTTGATTCATTATTTATTAAATAATAAACTCATGTTGATGGGGTCAAGTGTTATTTTTCTTATTTTTTTTTTGTGGTTGCATGATGGCCTTATTTATCTGTTAATGCAACGTTGTTCTCCCTTTTTGTATTACTGTCTTAATGTGATGTTGTTGTGTGTTACAACGGTTGTGTTCTTGAACGTCCCCTTTAAGCCACTGATTACCTGCTCAGTGCCAGCCCTGTCAACGAATGGGGTGGAGCTCCACTGGCTATATAAATGGGGCCAGAGGAGTCATTTCAGAGAGACTGCAAAGAGGACAGATACACACACACACAGAACAAGAGGCTTGTGTTGTACACAGAGTGAACAATGAGTGCAAGTGTGATTATGCAGAGAGGCGAATTGAGAAGGAGTGGAGCAGCATCAGTGGGGTTTCGTGGGAAACCAGACCGGTGCATAACGGAACGCTGCACGTCAAAACCATCGCAGCGGTCGGGTTAACCCCGGCCGTGTGTGTGTGAGTACTGTTTAAGCAGCGTTCTGTAGATATACTATACCTGTGCACTATAGCTGCCGTGGGCTTCTGTACAACAGAGATACTGGCGGCTCTGTTTTGTGTACTTATACAGATCCATGAAGGAGGAAGTGGATGGATTTCGATGATTTAATTATAGGACTGGATTGGGGTTGCTTCCTCTGCCCATGCCTGGCTACCTTGTAGTTAGAGGGAAGCACCCTATGATGCGACGGACCATTGCTCCGAAGGAGCATTTGTCCGAGGTGCGCTGGGGGGTCGGGAGAGGGTGGGTGGTTAGGTTTAGGTGTCTGCCCCGCGGGAGGTTAGGTTTAGGGTGAGGGTTTGAGGTAGGTTGTCGATCGGACCAATGGACCGTCGGCATATTGACGCGGACCCGTAGTTAGACTGACTTGCACACTGCGTAAACTTGCACATTTTGTACTGGACAGTTTTTAAGAGTTTATATTGATGGCAAAGTTTTAGGATTGTTGGTATAGAATAAAGTAATTGCATATTTTTTAGCTTAGTATGATATTTTGTTTCGTTGGCAATTAGAGGCCTTCATGTATTATATTTTAAACCTATTTTTTTGTAATAAATATTGTAAGTTATATCTCTCCCTGATAGATGGCCTCCGCCTCAGTCTTTTCCCTGGGTTTTCATATGTTTAATTGCTCTGTTGCCTGGTATAAAGACCTGAACCTGTGTGTCTTTTATATTGAAGTTAAGAGTGTTATACAGAGGACCATCCTCATTAAAAAAGGTGGCGTAGTCGCAAACCAGCTTTATTGGGTTTCACAATTATGCACCCTGCTCTTTTAACAGTGCACCTCGAATATATACATGTTCTATGTGACTTTAATCGGCCCAGGTCACACTCACACAAACACACACACATACACACACACACACACACACACACACACACACACTCTCTATGATAGATAGACAGGTGGGTAGATAGAGTCTAGAGACGGACAGACGGACAGACAGTGGCTGTGGAATCTGTGCAGACAGACGTTGGCGTGTGAGACAGACAGACGGACGGGTTAATGGTTTGTAATTATCTGCGCTGATTGTCACAATTGAACAGGTGTTAATAATGCAACCAGGAGGTGAATTATTCACCTGCCGGGTTCATCAACTATTCATAACACAGATAAGTTACCGCTCTGTCTTCAAGCCGGCCCCTCCGGCCATCGTCGCTGCCGTGCGTGCGTGCGTGCGTGCGTGCGTGCGTGCGTGCGTGCGTGCAACTCATTGTTACAGCTGTGGGATTAGAGGTCATGGACATCAAACAAACCTGACAGACGGACTGATGGAGAGACAGACGAACAGTGGAGAAGAGTCTCTCCCTCTCTCTCTCTCTCTCTCTCTCTCTCTCTCTCGCTCGCTCTCCGTCTGTCAAATCAAATCAAGTATTATTATTGGAATGGCAATAATTCCACATCAACGTCAAACGTAAAGTGGATTAGCTCCGGCGGTATAACTTCAAGTCCTCCATTAACCCATTCTGACCGGGCACCCATTTTGGTGTTAGCATCATGTTATGCTTTACCTATTGAAAAATAGCAGATCTACAAGCTCATAGCGCGCCACCGAGTGGCGCGCTACGAGCTTGTAGGTCTGCTATTTTTGAAAAAATCGAAAGAACGACTGACATTTTTAGAATCTGATCTCAGGTCAGAATGGGTTAATCAGACCAGTGTGTGTCCAGTGGAAACCTCGTATGAATCTGATCTCAGGTCAGAATGGGTTAAGCAGCGGGCTAGTAATGGCAGCCGGACCTAATTATAACTTAAGCAACAATTAGCTGAGCTTGTGGCAGTTCCATTTACAGTATTATATACTGTATAGCCACTAGCCATGTTGTTGCCATTTTCTTGAACGGAAATGGGCAGCTTCCAATACTCAGATTCCAGGAGGTGTAGTTACTTCCAGACTCTATATATATATATATATATATATAGCATTTGGAGATTGTGGAATAGTGGTCTGGCTACGCGAGAATATGATGGACATTACAGGGGTGGCCTTAAGGATCGGGAGGCCCCGTTCATGACATCATAATTTAGATAATTAATATGTATATATTTATTTTTTAAACCCTTTTGTTTTTGTGTGTGTGTGTGTGTGTGTGTGTGTGTGTGTGTGTGTCAGTGTGTATTATCGGACGTCAAAGCATGAACAGCATACAGCACAGCCAAGTAGAGAAATACACTAAAGCAGCTTGATTAAACAATTGCAATTGAAATGACTGTAAGGTTTAACTGGGAGGCAGCATAATGCTATACAATGATGCAATCAGTGATTATTAGCTGCTACCAACTAAAGTGGACGTACAACAGGATGATGCTGAATAATTGGCAATGCTGATTGGAAGGCTGCAATGCAATATTACTAGCCTACTACTACTACTATTTTTGTTTGAGGCCCCTGGAGGCTCGAGGCCCCGTTTCAATTGAAACGATTGAAACGTATATAAGGCCGCCACTGATGGACAACCTGATCATCCTGCCTCTCTGTATCCACGTTTTTCCCCGCCAACGTACTGGGGTGTGTGTGTGTGTGCTTTAAACTTCCTTCATGTCTGTGTTGCCATGTCTGCTTATTATAAACGACCTTTGACTTGTTTTTTCTGTAAAGTCACTTGCAAATACATTATTGGTATAGTAGCTGGTTGATGTTTTCTTTGGGTTGATTCTAAAGTGTATAGTAACTAGAATTTCGCCCCCCTTTGGGGGGCTCAATCCTAGTGTCGTTGCAGCGCAATATGGGAAGAAGGAAATTGCGGGAGTTGACAGACTCAGAACCGAATAGTTCTGATGATCCTCATGAGCCCCGCCTCCCCGCAGCCCCCCCCCCCCCCCCCCCCACAGCGGTGGGAAAAAATAAGTTGATGTTTTCACTGGTACTTTGGGTAGGCTACAGCAGTGATACTCAACCTCAGGCCCGCGGGCCACATCAGGCCCGCGGGACCATTATGACTGGCCCACCAATGAAAATCAAAAAAAAAGAAAAAAAAATCTGGAAAATGAAATAAAAATAAATAAATCTGAATGAAGTTATCTTTAATGACATTATTATAAGTAATACTATTAGAGTTGTACTATTACTCGAACGAAAATAAAAGTTTGGGGGCGGGGGGGGGGGGGGGGGGGGGAGATGCAATGCAAATGAAAGACATATACTGTGTATCCCTATTCCCTGACATAATTTTATAGCTAAACGGACAGAATTCTATTTTATTTGAATGATGAAACCCAGCTGCCATTAATAGTTCTTCACTTATAGCTATCTATTTTCAGGTAGATTGTTTTATTTTACTCAGTCAGCCATATCACTACTACATTTTTTTCATGAAAAAGGTCATAGCTGGGTAATCTATTTTCAGGCAAATTGTGTTTATTGTATTTTATTTTACTCAGCCATAACAATTTTTTTTCTGTTAACCAACTTGCTGGCTGGCAGGCAGGCAGACAGCTACTCATAGACAGGCAGACAGACAGCTACTCATGGATAATTGGACAGGCAGGCAGTCAGACAGCTACTCATAGACAGGCAGACAGACAGCTACTCATGGAGAATTGGACAGGCAGGCAGACAGCTACTCATAGACAGGCAGACAGACAGCTACTCATGGAGAATTGGACAGGCAGGCAGGCAGACAGCTACTCATAGACAGGCAGACAGACAGCTACTCATGGACAATTGGACAGGCAGGCATGAAGGCAGACAGCTACTCATAGACAGACAGACAGCTACCCATGGACAATTGGACAGGCAGGAAGGCAGACAGCTACTCATAGACAGACAGACAGCTACTCATGGACAATTGGACAGGCAGGCAGGCAGACAGCTACTCATAGACAGACAGACAGCTACTCATGGACAATTGGACAGGCAGGAAGGCAGACAGCTACTCATAGACAGGCAGACAGACAGCTACTCATGGACAATTAGGCAGGCAGGCAGGCAGACAGCTACTCATAGACAGGCAGACAGACAGCTACTCATGGACAATTAGGCAGGCAGGCAGACAGCTACTCAGACAGGCAGACAGACAGCTACTCATGGACAATTGGACAGACAGGCAGGCAGGCAGACAGCTACTCATAGACAGGCAGGCAGACAGCTACTCATAGACAGGCAGACAGTAAGACAGCTACTCATTGACAGACAGACAAATAACTACTCATGGACAGACAGACAGGCAGGCAGGCAAAGAGCTACTCATGTTATGTTATTATGTTATTCTAACAGCTACTCATGTTATGTGCAATAATTTGTGCAGTTATGGAAACAGCTCTTTGTGTTTATGCAAGAAAATGTAACACATGTATTTATTTACATATTGTGTGCATGCACATTGTACTTTCCGCCGCGGATTTATTTATTTCCCAAATGGTCTAAAATTGAGTTATTTAGCATACTTTTACCAATGAATTAGCCTATACACAGACAACGACGGATTAGCCTATTTTGGACGATATGGGTCTTTTCTCGAGTCACTCCGCTGAAAGTGTCAGTGTTGCTGCCTTACACACCCGCCGCCTATGGGCACTGTACTGTAGGCATATAATACCTGGCTAGGTGAAAACAAAAGAAACCCGATTAGCATTTGAGTACTTTTAACACCTCTGAACAGCCGGCGGAATTCCAGAGCATGTGTAAATACGCTAGTATGCAGTCTGTGACAGAGTCACAGAGTGTCAATAATTGCCAGAAAATCTGTAATGTTAATATAAAATGTCCACGAAAATCCTCATGGGGGCTAAAAGGGGCTATTTAATTCTTCATATAGCCCCCACAGACTCGACGTCGTTGGACAGACTCCACTTCATGTTTCAGCTGTGTTTTTAAACTCAGTAGTGTGCCCTGCACACAGCGCACACTCGCAATTGCAGCTGGAGGGCGACGCGACACACACACCCCCCCCCCCCCACACACACACACACACACACACACACACACACGCACACTTTTTTTCGCTCGAAATTCTGATTCACAATGACATCGAGTTGAGGTGTTTGTTTGAAGGGTAATTGTTGCATAAGCGCTATTTCGCACTATTTCTCCCTCCCCTCCCCTGTGTCTGAAGCAGCTAGCATGGAAGCTATATGGATTATGGAAGCTTTCCCTCCGATTGCACACAGCCATGCCGTTATCCACGCGTCCATCCGATTGCTTGTAATGTAAATGTCCCATCCACTGAGCAAAAGCGATATAAGCGCCTTATTCATTCATGCGATTCATTTGGGTGTGGGGCTGTGCAGTGGTGTGGGCAGCCTTTCTGACGGAGGCTCGGAGCTGCTGCTGCTGACGCTGTTCGAGTCGCATGGAGCAGTATAGAGTAGGCGTGGCGCAGCATTAGAAGGGCGCAGCAAATGCACGACATTGAGGGGTAGAAACCATCCCGGTCGCGTGGTTCATCTAACGCGTGTGTCACTGTGAAGGACTGGCCCCATTAAGTGAACGTAGTTGAGCCCAATATTGGCGTTACGCATTTCACTTGAATAATGTTGTGTGCGCACGTGCGCACGCTGAGAAAGACAGTTATTTAATGAAACTGAAAATTATAACGCTGCACTGCTGTGTCGCCGCCGTATAGCCATTCCTGTGTGTGTGTGTGTGTGTGTGTGTGTGCAGGCGTGTGTAGTCGGCGGTGGGCTGGCAGGCGAAAATAGCAAAAGCTATACGTGTAACGTAAATATTTCGGCACAATCCAAGTAGTGAGAATGAACAATGTTGATTTAACTAAGGGATTCGCTGAGTGTTTTATTTTGTAAATACAGGGATTTAGAAGGGATAAGCACTAATTTCTCCCCTTCCTTCTTTCTGTTATCCTGCGAGGGCCCTAAAAAGCAAGATGGCTGATTGTGAGACTGAAAGAAGTAGTGTGGGGGCGGGCCTGGTGGGCCTATGAGAACACAGAGCAGTGTTGCCAGGTTTGCGAATTGTAAGCGAGTTGCAGTGTGTGCAAGTAGCCTGGTTAAAAGGCCTTGTTTCTGCCCCTGGTGGGGCAACAGAACATGTAGACCAGTTTCTGTCCACCGCTTTTGGCCACGTGACCAACTTGACAAATGTTAAATTAGATTGCTTATTTGCGCTTGCTTCCACATTTCTTCACATCAAGGAACCCCAGATAAATACTATGTAATTGTCCACAGACATCAATCTGAACATATTTTGTGCCTTTTTTTTATTATAATGTTAAAAAGATATTCAAAATACTTCAATTTATTCTCAATGTGTTTTTTAAATAACGAATGTACAACCTCACAATGTGTCGCCGTGAGCTTGTAGATCAGCTATATTCATTCGTGCTTGTTTTCATAGACCTGGCCACTTGTTTATCTCTCTCGCAAAACTGGCAACGCAGCAAGAGAAAGAGGAACTTATGCACACACAAACGCAAAGACTTATGGGCTTATATGATGAAAAATGTGAATATGTTTCTCTAGGTTCTACTGGGACCTGCTGATGCTGTGTCTGATGATGGGAAACCTGGTCATCCTGCCTCTCTGTATATATATATATATATATATATATATATATATGTCTCCATGTAGGTTCTACTGGGACCTGCTGATGCTGTGTCTGATGATGGGAAACCTGATCATCCTGCCGGTGGGCATCACGTTCTTCAAGGACGAGAACACTCCACCGTGGATCATCTTCAACGTGGTGACGGACACGCTCTTCCTCGTCGACCTCGCGCTCAACTTCCGGACCGGCATCGTCAAGGAGGACAGCACGGAGATCCTGCTGGACCCCAGGTGTGTGCGTGTGTGTGCGTGTGCGTGCGTGCGTGCGTGCGTGCTCGCTCGCGTGCGTGCGTTATAGGGTGCTTAGATTAGGTATAATGGGACCAATCCCGCGTAAGGGGGGAAATTTGAAAACTTCCAAGATTATATGCCAAAACCCACGTCAAATCTGTTCCTGTGTGTGTGGGGGGGGGGGGGGGGGGGGAAAGAAGTATTTAGGCCTGTCACAAAGATGCAAAATGATATTATACTATATATATCTGATTATATAATACCACTTAAATGGTGTAAAAAAAGATCGGTTTCTACAGATCGGGTAAATTTGCCGATCACCAATCGAGTCATTTGGAGTGAATATCGGGCCGATCACCGATCGATCGGAGCATCTCTAGCGCGCGTGCAGCCCGGTGTCAACCAAAAAACGCGTGAAATAGCACGGATTAGCGTTTCTGTATACATACACACCTAGAAACCCCCAAAAATCGGTACATATTACGCTGAAGGAAGGGGCGCCATCTCTACAGACCTTGAGCCACGAGAGACACCAGCGAGTGTCTCTCTAAAGCGTGCACGAGTTGCCGTATCGAACGTTGCGAAGTTCGCTAGAGCCGACTCGGCACCGTCCGAGTTGTAACTAAAGCACGGGATTGTAAATAATGTTAAACCCTGAACTCACCCAAACACGGTGAAACAGCACGGATTGGCAATTTTCCGTAACTAGACGACTGGTGAAAGCCACACCTCCGTCTTAAGTTCAAAACAGTGGTAGTATATGTACGGATTTCTAGGCTGCGTATTGGCTTTGGAACAGACCCATGTTGTCTCTTTCTGTCATAGTGACATTGTCCTGCATCGGATCATAAGGGCGGCTGTGGCTCAGGAGGTATAGAGCAGGTCGTCCAATGATCCATGGGTCGGCGATTCGAATCCCGTCTCCTCCTGTCCCACATGTCGAAGTGTCCTTGGGCAAAGACACTGAACCCTATACATTGCCTCCAATGTGTTGGTCGGTGTGAGCTGTGGGAAGCGAGGACGCTGGCGTGTCGACTGTTCGCCGCTGCACCTCCCAATGTATGAATGAACGGACCGTTGGAAAAGCGCTGTGGAAATGCAATTCATTATTCTGTGTCCCTATCCAGATCAGGTTCTCCGACAGCCTCTTCTGTCTGTCTGTTTGTTTGTTTGTTTGTTTTATTTTGTACGGAGTTACCAATCCGTGCTATTTCACCGTGCTTGGGTGAGATCGGGCTATAGCACGTGGCGTGCGTGCGTGAATATGTGCATGTGTGGATGCATGCGTGCGTGCGTGCGTGAGTGTGTGTAATTTGTCCGTTGAGTGAGTCCGGGGTGGGTTGTACATATTTATATTGCAGCAGCAACCCCAAGGCGTCGCTGTGCGTACAGTAGCAGCAACTAGAAATAGAGCTCCTCCGAGCACATGTAGGCCAGGCCAGGCCAGGCCAGGCCAGGCCAGGCCAGGCCAGGTCAGGTCAGGTCAGGAAGGTTATTGTGGGCCAGTAATGTTCGGAGTTCAAGTAGAGGTGAGTGGAATACGATAACAACGATATAACAAATTTATTCATACAGCACTATTCCAAAGGAAGGTTAACCCATTCTGAACGGGAACCCATATTGGTGTTAGCATCATGTTATGCTTTAGCTATTGAAAAATAGCAGATCTACAAGCTCATAGCGCGCCACCGAGTGGCGCGCTACGAGCTTGTAGGTCTGCTATTTTTGAAAAATCGAAGAACGACTGACATTTTTAGAATCTGATCTCAGGTCAGAATGGGTTGATCAGACCCAGTGTGTGTCCAGTGGAAACCTCGTATTAATCTGATCTCAGGTCAGAATGGGTTAAATGGTGCATTTATATAGCGGCGCTTTACATATAGATTGTGCATTAAATTCACCCAATTCACACACACACATTCATACGCCGATGGCGGCTGGAAACCATGCAAGGCAACCAACCAACCAGCACATCAGGAGCAATTATAGGGTTTCAGTGTCTTTGCTCAAGGACACTTCGACACCAACTCTGGTTCGAACTGGCAACCTTTGCGCTTATACCATCCAGCCACTCTATACCCCTGAGCCACCGCCGCCACCAGCGGTTACAAAGTGCTTTGCAGGTACAATAGCAGCATATAAAAACTGCGCAAACGCAAAAGCTGAAAGAGGCAAAAACGAAAAAAGAAAAAGGCCTTTACAATAAAGATAGGTTTTTAGAAGTGATTTAAAGGAAGACACTGGTTTTGCTAGCCACATCTCCACAGGCAGGGCATTCCATTATGTGGAAAGTTGATGAAGTTATTGCCAATCAGGTCGAAATAGGAGATCCGTCTTGATCACACGACCAGGGTACCAATTTGCGTGATGTTTGGACACAATCTGTAGAAGTAATTTCCAGTTCAAATATGATTATTTTTGGGGGGGGGGGGGTCCCCACTCCCAGTTCAAATATGATTATTTTAGGGTGTCCCCAGTTCAAATATGATTATTTTACAAATACGTGACCCACCGTGAATGGGAGACAGTCATTGGATTATTTTTCATTTTACTTTTTTCACGTCATATAAAAGGAATGATAGCTTCAAATTGACATGTTTGTTTGTGGATTATAGAGTAATGTCTTGCAGAAAACATGCAAGTTGAGAAAACAGGCTTGAAAGGTTCACTTCTGCAGGTAACATTACACCCAGCTACATGTGTAAGCATGTATTTCATATACACATGTCGATTTCAGCTTTATTTCAGGCATGCTAGTGTTATTATGTGAAGAGTCCGCCTGTGCTATATTAACTCATTTTGGATTTAAAATAAAAATCCGTTTCTCCTCTGGTGAAAAGCTGGAGGTTTCACGATGACATGTAGGCTCTCAGTCAAATCTGGTCACGTGATTGTTTTCGGGTGTCCCCAGTTCAAATATGACTATTTTCGGGTGTCCCCATGCAGTTCGAATATGACTATTTTGCGGTGTCCCCAGTTAAAATAAAACCTGAACTGAACTGAGAACCGCTGATTTATAAAGCGTGTCACTGTCCTATATAATCCCACGTCACTCCAGAGTATCTATAATGAACGCTTTTCTATGCACTATACGTGCCTACTCAAAAGCG
>NC_137868.1:44522011-44564511 GCF_963924005.1 Protomyctophum bolini | reverse complement strand
ACAACAAAAGGCTGTTTTCCCCATAGTTCCGTGTTTACATTTGGGACCTTTAGTGCGAGCCGCCAGTGACTGGAGCGTGTCCTATATTATGTTACAGGATTCCAGTCCAGCAGAGCTTTAATATACTAACTGGTAAAGTCACATCGATTGTTTTTTAAAAATAAACAGACGCCAACTGAAACACTGTGTTCATTAACAAACTGTAAATAAAGTACCAACCGAAAAAACAAAACTCTTTTTTTTTCCACCGCTGGGGGGGGGGGGGGGCTGCATGAACCCCCTGCCGTTATAAGAACTTTCCGCCACTGTATGAGCACTAAGCTATGTAATTTAATAAATTCAACGAACATGTTTTCCTAATAGAACACGTTGCTCTCTCTCTCCCGTCCTCCCTCCCGCAGGGCGATCCGCCGGCGCTACCTGAAGAGCTGGTTCCTGGTGGACTTCGTGTCCTCCATCCCCGTGGACTACATCTTCCTGATGGTGGACCTGGAGGCCCACCTGGACTCCGAGGTGTACCGCACGGCGCGCGCCCTGCGCATCGTCCGCTTCACCAAGATCCTCAGCCTGCTGCGCCTGCTGCGCCTCTCCCGGCTGATTAGATACATCCACCAGTGGGAGGAGGTACGCGTGTACACGCCACTATGAACCCTAGTGCACTAGAATACTAGCATTCTAGTGTATACTAGTATACTATAGTCTGCTGCTGCGCCTCTCCCGGCTGATTAGATACATCCACCAGTGGGAGGAGGTATACGTATACACCACTAAACCCTAGTAGTGTGTAGTGTACTAGAATACTATAGCATTCTAGTGTATACTATAGTCTGCTGCGCCTCTCCCGGCTGATTAGATACATCCACCAGTGGGAGGAGGTACGCGTATACGCCACTATGAACCCTATAGTGTGTGGCGTACTAGAATACCAGTATGCACTAGTATACTACTAGTGTGCACTAGTATACTCTAGTCTGCTGCGCCTCTCCAGGCTCATCCGCCACATCCACCAGTAGGAGGAGGTACTTATACGCCACTAAACCCTAGTGTGTAGTGTACTAGAATACTAGTATGCACAAGTATACTAACTAGTATGCACTAGTATACTGTTGTGTCTCTCCAGCTAGGCTCATCCGCCGCATCCACCAGTGGGAGGAGGTACTTATACGCCACTATAAACCCTAGTGTGTACTAGAATACTATAGCATTACAGTGTATACTATAGTATACTCTAGTCTGCTGCGCCTCTCCCGGCTCATCCGCTACACCTCCACCAATGGGAGGAGGTACTTATACACCACTAAACCCTAGTGTGTACTAAGGCATTCACTTCTAGTCATTTTGACAGTTGCCTATAGCTTACTAGTCAACTAGTTTAACTACCTACAGTATACCCAGCTCATAATTCACTCTCCTAATTGGGTGTATATGTAATCTGTGGGAAGTATAGTATGTGTCTCTGATGTCTTGTGTACAGTGGACACGACGGTTATAGAAACGTTGTTGTTGCTGCGAGAGTGAGGTCTATATAGCCAACACCAACTCGGGACTCCTGCGGATCGCTTGCCCTCCACAAATTCCATGTCCAACGTCAGGTTCTTGAGCTCTGCCAGTGTTGTTATCAGCCGAGCTGTCGCGCCGCAGCACGTCTACATTAGGTGGTATACGCTTCTTTCCCCCCTCCCCCTGGCTTTGCCCTGGGTTGGCTCCAAGGGGCCAGCTAGGCACTCCAATGTTGAAGCGCTGGTCCCTAGTGGTAAGAGGAAGGACTGCAGGCGGACCCGTGGATTCTTGACGAGGAAACCCCGTGCAACCGAGCGCTCAATGTTAAAGCCCAGCTGCACTTCCGCACTTCTTGACTTCCGGACACCACATTTTGGTGTCTAAATGCTGATATCAGCGAAAAAATGCTTCCGGCAGCCTTCCGGGTGCTTCAAAACACCACTGAGCAACTTCCACTGACATGAATAGCGGAGGGGGCGGAGCTTCGCGCCAGTTTAGTCTCTATCCTTTTAATACTCTATGGTTGGCTCCCATATAACTTATAAGGGTCAATTTACTTGCCTCAAGTTCTATGGGTGCCTGGGAGCATTCATTCTGTATTTGCTCTCTCTCTCTCTCTCTCTCTCTCTCTCTCTCTCTCTCTCTCTCTCGCTCCCGCTCACAGATCTTCCACATGACCTACGACCTGGCCAGTGCGATGGTGCGCATCGTCAACCTGATTGGCATGATGCTGCTGCTGTGCCACTGGGACGGATGTCTGCAGTTCCTGGTGCCCATGCTGCAGGACTTCCCCCCCGACTGCTGGGTGTCCAAGAACGACATGGTGGTCAGTCTGTGTGCGTGCGTGCGTGCGTGCGTGCGTGCGTGCGTGCGTGCGTGCGTGCGTGTGTGCGTGCGTGTGGCCGTGTGCCAGTGTGAATTTTTGCGTGCGTGCGTGCGTGCGTGTGTGTGTGCGTGCGTGTGGCCGTGTGCCAGTGTGAATTTTGTCGACTAAAGAAATACTATATGACAAAAAACTTTTTGCTGACTAACTAAACTAAGACTAAATATATCGATAATTTCGTCAACAACTAAAAACTAGACTATACAATGTTAGGGAGGGTTTGATTTAAATTGGCCGTATTATGTTATGGGAGAACAGATCTTTAATAGAAGCTGTATTATAGGTCACTCCCAGTGGGTCGGGGGGCACTATAGGACCAAAGGCTGTTTTCCCCAGCTCTGTGTTTACTTTGGGGACTTTTAGTCCTATATACAGTATATGGTACAGGGTTCCAAACCATCAGAGATTTAATATACAGTACAATGGTATACATTTCATTTGATAATGTGACGTCCATCCCAAGTTTATGAACAATAAACTTGCTCTCCCAAAGTTTAACTATAAGCATGCCGTGTGTTATCCCAAGTCTGAAGGTATAGTGTGGACTAGTTCATTTTAAAGTATATAAAGTAGGCCTATGATCCATTTTTGAGTGTTTTGTAATTGAAGTTTGTTCATGAAGCGTAAAAAAACAAAACAGAAAATGTCATTTTCATTCATAATGTTCCAATTATGTTCAATTAAACAGGAGCAAAACGCTTGTTACTCGCAATGATTGTTTGAGTTGACAAGTTAATCGTCAAGTAAAATGTCATAATTGTGACGGTGTGCGTGCGTGTGCGTGCGTGTGTGTGTGCGCGTGTGTGTGTGTGTGTGTGTGTGTGTGTGTGTGTGTGTGTGTGCGCGTGTTTATTTAAAATCATTTGTCCTGACAGCTAATTGGTTCGTGCAGCAACTTGTCCCACAAAGGCAAAACACACGCCTGGGGGACTCGTTGCATGTTCCATCGCACGCACGCACGCACACACGCACGCAGTCAAACACACGCGCAGCAATGCATGGTCGAATAGCTGAGTCACATGTGGGACGGTTGCCATGGTGACTGTTCCTAGGCGTCGTGATATGCTTGGAGTGGTTTCCCCCAGAGAGAGAGAGACGCTGCTCCCCGGAAACATCATCATCATTATAGAGGGAGACTGTGTGTGTGTGTGTGTGTGTGTGTGTGGTTGTGTGTTTGTGTGTGTGCGCACGTGCGTGCGTGAGTGCGTGCGTGCGTGCGTGCGTGGGGGTGTATGCAAACCCAAATGTAAAAGCATTTAGAATATCTGAACTGAATCTGTCTGTCTCTCTCTCTCCCCCTCTCTCTCTACCCCCCCCCCCCCCTCTCTCTCTCTCTCTCTCTCTCTGACCCCCCCCCCATGCATGCATGCAGAATGACACGTGGGGCGTGCAGTACTCGTACGCCCTGTTCAAGGCCATGAGCCACATGCTGTGCATCGGCTACGGGGCCCAGGCGCCCGAGGGCATGACGGACGTGTGGCTGACCATGCTCAGCATGATCGTCGGCGCCACGTGCTACGCCATGTTCATCGGCCACGCCACCGCCCTCATCCAGAGCCTGGACTCCTCGCGCAGGCAGTACCAGGAGAAGGTATATATATACTGTACTGTACTGTACTAGAATTTAAGCGGGCGCGAAAACAAATGCATTGCCGGCGTGAGTGTGGAAGGGAGGCATTATTTTGGCAGTGCAAAGACTATTGTTTCATGGCGGCTGGTGGTCAGCGTTGGCGTCGGGCGCCTTATGAGGAGATATAGCGTTGGAACACTGCGAAGGGTAAGTGTGTGACGTCACTGCCCGTGTGAGTGTGTGTGTGGGTGTAGTGTGTAAGATGGTGTTGTGGGTGTTGCAATAGCGACGTATAGCTGTTGTGGCTTTGGGTTTCTTCTGGGTACAACGTATTGGGTACAGCTTTTGGGTACAGCTTTTGGGTACCACTTCTCCAATGTTTAATAGATATACCGTATACCAGCAAACCAATTAGCATCTTCACTGTAGATCCAAACCCTGCACCCCCAAAGAGCGATTGTCCAATAATGCCCCAATCCAAATAGTTGAGCAAACGCGGTTTGCTATTATGCAGGTTCAAGCTTTTTTCGTTGCTTTTTTAACGTGCCTATTGGACGAGGATGTGTTGGGGCGGGACTATAATTAAGTGCCCTTTCCTTGAGTGTATACTTATACTCAACCACTTAACCCATTTGAGGACGATTCTACAGTTGGCAAGTTTTCTGGAAAAAAAATCAATGTTTCTATATCAGTGTGTTTTCAAACTATTTCATGTCAAGGACCCCCGGAAATATATGTAATTGGCCCCGGACAATGTGTTGTTCCAGGGACCCCCCCCCCCCCCCAGAAGCAAAGATTTGAGTTAAAAGCGTTATATTTGCACCTTGTTCACAGGTTTTTCAAAAACAGCAGATCTACAAGCTTGTATAGCGCAGCACTTAGTGCCGCGCTATGAGCTTGTAGATCTGCTCCTTGCCCAAATACTGTATATAGTACTCAACCACTTAAACCATGGGGTCTTCAATGATTTTCAGTCAAAGGTGCCATATACAGTAGCTGACCCCCCAAAGTGTTTTATTTTTAAATATCTATGGCAGTACCCCCTGGCGACATTTGACACAGGCATACACCATACCATATTATGTAACGCGCACTATGCTTTTTATACCTTCTGCATTCATATACTTTCATAGTATTAAAGTATGAATGCAGACGTAAAAAAGCATCCGCTCCTCACCCCAAACGCACAAGAAATACTGTCTTCTGCTTTAGTCGATGATAACATCTTATGATATATTATATATTGACTAAAACCAGAGTAAAATGGATGGAAATGTATTTAACTCAAATAAATCAAAATGTGCTGTCCAAATGAACACTGCTATACATAGACTTGTTTGACAGCACTGTCATTCATTCATAAATACATGACCAGAATTATCTATACTTTGACTCAAGTTCTGGAGTCGAGTGCTTAGTTTGTTCACCACTGCTAAGCAGCCTAGCAGGAAGTCATGGGATGGATTTGCTGGAGGGGATGGAAGGTGCCGGAGGGGGATGGATGGTGAGGATCCAGTTCCACTGCTCTTGATATATTTTTTTATCCCTGCTTTCTGTCAGACTGAATTAAATACACACATTTCCTGTTGGGAGATGTAGACTGGTCTGGTTTTGATACACTTATGTTTGATAACATCACAATTTGATTATTCTCTTAAAGAATAATCTTAACCACATTAAACCCTGGTGTATTTTGGGGCATAGATATCACTATTTGTCATGCATGTGACAAAATGTGCGTATAACCGCACGAACCATTGTACCTATTCTGGAAAGAAAATGATTTGGCGAGCCACACTATATGAGCTGCCTGTGATGAGCTTGTAGATCTGCTATTTTTGAAAAAAACGTTGAAAGTGTGTGCAAAACTTTGACGGTATTTTAAGGCGAACATCTTTCACTAAAATCGTTACTTCTGGAGGTCCTGGAACGGCCTGAAAAAGGTTTGAACGCGACTTATATAACATCGACAACAACAGCCAGCTATAGTACTATAGGCTATACAGGGGTATAGGCAACCTCAAGTGTGAGAGAGATGATTTTCCTTTCAAATTGAAATGTATATAAAAAGGTTTAAAGTTAAATTAAGTCCACTCACATCTGTATGCAAATTACATCCTGCACATAATGCTATACATTCATTTAAACTCTCATTCATTGAACTCTGACTGGAGAGACAGTAGGTATACAGATACAGATTTAGTCTAAAAATCATATCATGTGAAAGAAAATGTTTCTAAAGAAGAGGCGAAGGAGATAAGGTTGCTATGTGTTATATTATATGAACAATCAAAATCGGATGGAAATATATCATTTGGACGTGGTGTCATAATTAATTAAACGTAATGTCGATATGGCACTTGCATGTCGAAAAGGTTGCAGACTATGAGATGAGATGTTTGATGTGTGTGTGTGTGTGTGTGCGTGTGTGCGTGCGTGCGTGCGTGCGTGCGTGCGCGCGCGTGTGCACGTGCGCCTTGCGTTACAGTACAAACAAGTGGAACAGTACATGTCCTTCCATAAGCTGCCTGCGGACGTGCGTCAGAAGATCCATGAATATTACGAGCATCGTTTCCAGGGCAAGATGTTCGACGAGGAGAACATCCTGGGAGAGCTCAGTGAACCCCTGAAAGAGGTGACCTTGACCTTGACCTTGACCTTGACACACACACACACACCTTGCCTCCTTCTCCACTGAACAGACTTTTGTGTCTTAGCTCTTGGCGTCCTGCAATCGCATCTCACTACAACCGACATGGACACATCACTGAGGCTTCCACGAGCAGTTTATACATCTGTAACCAAGTTGTATAATAGCATCCTTAAAGGGACACTTCACCCTTTTTGCAAAATAATATATGTTAATGACGTTTAGAAGCTTTAGAACACTTTCCTGGGGGTCTTTATGTGTGTAATATGTGGTTTTAGATATTTTAGATTGTAGCAGTGAGCCTGTTGTCTCTGATGTCATGGACACCGGTCTCACTACCTTCCTGGACTACAATTCCCATAATTCTTTGGTGCACTGCTCCTCCTTGTGGATAGGGGGGAGAGCTGTCTTACTGAGACAAGGAAGGAAGTGAGCCCAGTGTCCATGGCATCAGAGACAACAGGCTCACTGCTACAATCTAAAATATCTAAAACCACATATTACACACATAAAGACGCCCAGGAAAGTGTTCTAAAGCTCCTAAACGTCATTAACATATATTATTTTGCAAAAAGGGTGAAGTGTCCCTTTAAGACAGAGATCCAGACTGTGGTCAAAATGTACACATGCCACTTCCAAACAATGGTCACTTCTCTTACTGTCCTCATCGACAACGACGACAGCAGCAGCTATAGCCTGTGACATCGGGGGAAAAAAGGAATCATTTTCATTATTGCGCATGAACATGGCGCGGTTGACACACCACATGAGTGCTTATGCATGTTGGCAGATGATGAAACATAATTACGAACTTATATGTGTCATTAGCTAATAAATAGGTCAACAATTCTGCCGTGCCTATAGCAATATTATACGTATACATTCCCTTATGTACAGTAGCAGCCACCATGGCTGCTAATGTTTCAGTAACATGGCATCAACCGCCATGTCCCCTCCCGCTCCCTCAGGTCAAGCACTGCCAACCAACTGGAACCCCACAAATCAAACAAACGGACATGGGGAGACCGGGCCTTTGCAGTGGCTGCCCCTTCTCTCTGGAACTCACTCCCAACTCACATCAGAGCTGCCCCCACCCTCGAAATGTTCAAAAGCACACTCAAAACCCACCTTTTCAAACTGGCTTTCCCTACATAACCCCCCCACACACACACACTGACACACCCCTTCTTGTTTGTCCCTCTTTGATTTTGATTTCTAGTTTTTAACCTTTTAAACCTTTTTAAATAGTTTTCTAATAAATATGTCTGTACTTTTTCTGTAAAGCGACTTTGGGTACCTAGAAAAGCGCTATATAAATCGTATATATTATTATTATTATTATTATTAGTAACATTGTAGTGGATTGTAGTCACGTTGCAGACAACGAGGAGGAAAACATATTAGCCCATTCTGACCTGAGATCAGATTCATACGAGGTTTCCACTGGACACACACTGGTCTGATGAACCCATTCTGACCTGAGATCAGATTCTAAAAATGTCAGTCGTTCTTCGATTTTTCAAAAATAGCAGACCTACAAGCTCGTAGCGCGCCACTCGGTGGCGCGCTATGAGCTTGTAGATCTGCTATTTTTCAATAGCTAAAGCATAACATGATGCTAACACCAAAATGGGTTCCCGTTCAGAATGGGTTAGGGCACCAACAGAGAAAGGTTGAGTCTGGTTGGAATTAACCCATTTTGATCTTTGGTGTTAGCATTATGGTGTGCTTTAGCTATTGAAAAATAGCAGATCTACAAGCTCATAGCGCGCCACCGAGTGGCGCGCTATACAAGCTTGTATAGGTCTGCTATCTTTTGAAAAATCGAAGAACGACTGACATTTTTTTTAACCTGATCTCAGGTCAGAATGGGTTAATCAGACCAGTGTGTGTCCAGTGGAAACCTCGTATGAATCTGATCTCAGGTCAGAATGGGTGAAGGACCAGCTTTACAATTTAGGCATTTAGCAGACTTTAGATTAGATTAGATTAGATTGGATTAGATTAAATTCATTGTCACTGCACATAGTATACAAATACTTTGACAACGGAATGAAGAGTGGCGTCTATAGCCAGGAGTGCAATACAGTAATGCAGTAAATGAGAATAAATGCAGAAAGATGTACAGTATGTATACAGTAATGTATACAGAATAATCCAGAGCGATTTACGTTAAGCAAGAACAGGCAATACACATCATATACATAACAAATATTGACTGAATTTGCTTTGGCTGTCACACACGCACACACAGGTTATACACTTCATGACATGTCGAGGACTAATTTAAGTTTATGCCCAACTGACTGAATGTAACGCATGCTCTCTCTCTATCTCTCTCTCTCTCTCTCTCTCTCAAAATTCAATTCAATTCAATTCAATTCAATTCGCTTCATTGGCATGAATGGATAACTACAGTATTGTCAAAGCATAAGATGCAGCAAAAAAATACAACAAAACACAATATCAAACATTGACTTTCACAATAAAAGATGCAGATGTTTTCATAATGAATGTGTCCATGGTCTCTCTCTCTCTCTCTCTCTCTCTCTCTGTGTGTGTAGGAGATTGTGAGTTTCAACTGTCGCAGTCTGGTGGCCAACATGCCTCTGTTTTTGCGAACACATTGAGCACTAACTAGATAGCTGGCCTAAACTGTCTGTCTGTCTGTCTGTGTGTGTCATACTGTAACACCACCGGCCCACCACCAGAGGGCGCAGCTGAATCACACACAAAAAAAAACACACACACAAACACTCACACAAACACTTAACTTAAAAAAAAAACTTAACTTAAAAAAACTTAACTTAAAAATAACTTAAAGAAAACTTAACTTAAAAAAAAGTAAAAAAGCACATAATTTATTCTAATTGTTGGTATTGCTATTTACGAACGGCGTTCGCTTCCCGCGTTCACGCGTCTTACTTGTATATAGCATGACCCTCCTCTCTCCATCTCTCTCTCTCTCTCTCTCTCTCTCTGTGTGTGTAGGAGATTGTGAGCTTCAACTGCCGCAGCCTGGTGGCCAACATGCCTCTGTTCGCCAACGCCGACCCCAACTTCGTGACGGCGGTGCTCACCAAGCTGCGCTTCGAGGTCTTCCAGCCGGCGGACTTCATCATCCGGGAGGGCACCGTCGGGCGCAAGATGTACTTCATCCAGCACGGCCGCGTCGGCATCCTGGCCCGCGGGAACAAGGAGACCAAACTCTGCGACGGCTCCTATTTCGGAGGTGAGGGTTTGAATTGATTGATTTATTTATGTATTGACAGTTTGCAGAATTACGGTACATTTCAAGCACAGACTCAATACAAAAGACTTGTTGACTGTGAGTGGACGACCCAATTAACCCATTTTGGTGTTAGCATTATGCTATGCTTTAGCTATTGAAAAATAGCAGATCTACAAGCTCATAGCGCGCCACCGAGTGGCGCACTACGAGCTTGTAGGTCTGCTGTTTGTTTTTTTTAATCGAAGAGCCACTGACATAGAAACGTAGCTTTTTCAGAGAACTGTCAGGATGTAGAAGACATTTTTTAGAATCTGATCTCAGGTCAAAATGGGTTAAGCATTACACTTGTTTACAAGAGGGTCCACACCATGTTCAATTCACCAAAACATTTAGAGACGTACAAATAGACACTTCCATTATAGTCAAAGAACAGAACAGGCATTCATCATAAAGGGAGCAAAAAGGGAAAAGAAACATATACAGTGACTGAGGGGAGTCCTGGTTTTATAGTCCCGGTCTGGTTTGGTTTGGTTTCTGCCGTTGGTTTGCTCTGGTTTTGTCACACGAGAGAGACTCGGGGCGTAGAGTCGCTGCTTCTTTCGCCTGGGAAGGAGCCAGCTTAGGTTGGTCCGGGGCATCTGCAGGTTATAGGATGCCTCTCGGGCGTCTCCCTAGGGAGGTCCTCGAGGCACGTCCTACTACGAGGAGACCCCCCCCGGGGGGCAGACCAAGGATCACGTCCCACTGGGAGGAGACCCCCCCGGGGGGCAGACCAAGGATCACGTCCCACTGGGAGGAGACCCCCCCGGGGGGCAGACCAAGGGGCAGTCGGAGGAAACACATCGACTCACTGGGCCTTGGAACGTCTCGGAATCCCCCCCCAAGGAGGAAGTCACTATAATGTTGCTCTGGAGAGGGAAGTCTGGAGCACTCTGGTGGAGCTGTTGCCCCCGCGACCCGACTACGGATAAGCGATTGAAGATGGATGGATGGATGGTCTGGTTTTGTTGGGGTTTTTGTTTTGGGGTTGGCCACGCCCCCTTTTCATGACGACGAGTGGCCCGGGAAGACAATTTCCCATTCATTTCTTTTCCCCCGTATAGACGTTTCATAAAGTATCTTTTTAAAGACCTGTGAGCCTCGGTCAAAGCCAACTCGTATCGTGACCACTCATGACGACAAACACAACTCTTTGGGCCGAAACAAATAAAATAAGCGCCTGGTGCGTCGCTATAAATGTGCTCCGTTGGTTGCAAAATCGCTGGGCGCTCTGATTTAATGGTCCTATAAGTATACCCCCCCGCGGGCGTTTGTGGTGTTTTAACCCATTCTGACCTGAGATCAGATTCATACGAGGTTTCCACTGGACAACACACTGGTCTGATTATAACCCATTCTGACCCGAGATCAGATTCTATAAAAAATGTCAGTCTGTTCTTCGATTTTTCAAAAATAGCAGACATATACAAGCTCGTAGCGCGCCACTCGGTGGCGCGCTATGAGCTTGTAGATCTGCTATTTTTCAATAGCTATAAAGCACGACATGATGCTAACACCAAAAGGGTGCTCCCGTTCAGAATGGGTTAACAATAGAGAGTACATTATGGACCACAGGGAGTTGAGAGCATCGTTAAAAATAGATATTGGGATGATGTCAACTCGTCTGGGTCGGGACTCTGCATCCGAGAGACGACGGCTGTTGAGGGCCTTCTAATGAAATTGGGTGTTTGAATTGAAATCTTTACTCGAAAAGAGCATTCAGGTTCCCCAATGCTGACGAGATCACATATACAGTATATAAAACAAGCCAGAAAACCCCTGATCACAGAAAATCTACTGAATGTTAAAAGTTCATGTTTTTTGGGTGCAATTGAGATTAGAAAACCTAAAAAAAAAATAAAGAACAATTCCAAAACCTTTTTTTGAATGTCACAATCCCTTTAAGACAGATATAAAACACAAATCTAGTCTACACATGACGTGAGGCATAGAGTTAAAATCAGTTAAAAGTTAAAAAAATCACACCCATGTGAACTGAGTGGTGCAACTCCCCTCTCCCCCTGCCTCTCTCTCTCTCCGTCTGCCTCTCTCTCTCTCTCTCTCTCTCTCTGTAATTAGCACTGCAGGCAACAGTGCAACACTATCTCTCTCTGTTTCTGGCACAACGGCGCCACTTTTTCCCCTACTGGTACTCTAAACAGTTAGGACATAAAAAAAAAACTGTTACATATTGAGGTTCAGAAGCAGGTTGTTAAATTGACCGTGTGATATCGGGGACCACAATGGTTCAGTGTTTGCGTGTAGAGTGTTCCACGTAGTTGAGGGGGCATCGAAGCAGAAAGCAGATTTGATCCCAGTTCAGACTGCACAGATGGGACCTCTCTTGTATATGAGCCGTTCGCTTGAACGGGTCTGACGAGTATTTCTCTTCCAATTTAGCAGCAACGTGATGTATGGGGTGGTATAACTTCCCATCAATATAGCTTTAACCCATTCTGAACGGGAACCCATTTTGGTGTTGGCATCATGTTATGCTTTAGATATTGAAAAATAGCAGATCTACAAGCTCATAGCGCGCCACCGAGTGGCGCGCTACGAGCTTGTAGGTCTGCTATTTTTGAAAGATCGAAGAACGACTGACATTTTTAGAATCTGATCTCAGGTCAGAATGGGTTGATCAGACCAGTGTGTGTCCAGTGGAAACCTCGTATGAATCTGATCTCAGGTCAGAATGGGTTAAAAAATAAACTGGTGCCAGTGCCTGGTTGAGGTTGAGGTGGCTCAATACATATCGTCTCTGTCGAAGTGGAAACCTCATAATTATGTCCACACAACGGTTACTGTTCAGGATTCAAATTCAAAAGCATATATAGTGGAGCACTCGACTGCTCCACACGTATTTATCATTATCTGCAGGGGGTCGGCTTGTTGTTGCCACCCCTGCAGAGTAGTAAATGTGTCTCCTGAAGTGCCCGCGGGGTGATGGGATCATGGGACCCTGACGAAGGCTGATTAGCCGAAATGCCTTAAAAGGTATATTCAGTGATTTCACTTAATTCAAATGTCACTTCTTTTTTTTGTTTTGTTGTGATAATACCCCCTATACTATAAATCAAATCAAATCAAATCAAAATGTATTTATAGAGCACATTTTCAAAGACCCAGGAGGCCAACCAAAGTGCTGTATACATATAGGAAACATGACACAAGTAACATAGTAAAACAAAATCAAAGCAACACACAAAAGTAACACAGGTTAATTAGGTCAAACATTGAAAGACAGGGAGAAGAAATGGGTTTTGAGTAAAGACTTAAAGGCTTCTAAGGAGGGAGCAGACGTAATATGAAGGGGCAGTCAGTTCCAGAGTTTGGGGGCCAGCCACCGAAAAGGCTGCACGGTCATCACCTCTGGACCTGAGATTGGAATTGGGCACAGTCACAGGAGCCGCTGGTCAGCTGACCTCAGGGCCCTGGATGGGGTGTATAAGGGACCATGAGTGACGATAAATACAGGGGGGGGGCAAACCGTTTAGAGATTTAAAAACAAATAATAGAATCTTAAAATCAATTCTAAAATGTAACAGGAAGCCAGTGGAGGGATATAGGCAAGAACGGGAGTGATATATGATCACGCCTCCTCGTACCATAGTGAGTAGGCGCGCGGCGGCATTTTGGACAAGCTGCAGACGTCTGAGGGTGGACTGGTCCATGCCTATACATAATATAGCGCATTGCAATAATCGAGCCGCGATGAGATAAAGGCGTGGATAACTCAACTATAGGCGTGGATAACTCAACTATATAGAGTGTGCTGACCATATAGTTGGCCCATGAGCCTTCATCCAATCAGGATAGAGAGGGAGGGGCCTTATGCCAATCATGATCGACTGTCTTTCCCCGCTGTGACTGTGACAGTCCCCCCCCCCCTCCCTGAAAGATATCGCATCGCAGATCGCAGCCCGTTCCGTCGCAGTTTATTTTTCAACCTATTTAAGCTGCGGTCGGTTTAAAATGAAGTTTTTACTCTAATGTATACCTGTACTGTACACACAGCGTTGAACTTTTTTCCACCTGCTCACCCTTCCTGCGCTCTCTTTTAAGGCCCTATATCGTGTTATTATTCCTCCAAGGGGGACAGTCAGGCTATAAACGTATAAATTGATTTGTTCTTAAACGGAGCGACCAAATATATGGCTGACAAGCAAGAGGTTGTTCAAACAGCCGACTAGATCACCGCTCTCCCCACAGGGAGATTGGCTCTATACAATTAGAGATTGGCTCTATACAAACTTCTTCAGCAGAGTGCATTGAGAGTGTGATGGATGGTGTGTTCGGGGCGAACTGGGTGTTATATAGCGTTAAGAACAGCCGGTATAGGTTATTATTACCACAGTGGCACCACAGGAATGTGTGGGCATGAGCGCGGGTTAGGAGGACTTAAATTCTTGCTGGGAGCTAAACATGCTATACAAATTGGGATATACATAAAATACATGAATTAAAAAAAAGATTAGACGAGAGAGGATTAGATGCGGTTTAAGAGAGGATTTAGAAACACCAACATCCACATGACGGCAGCCACAACCTCCTCCTCCTGCAAGCAGACACCCTGGGAGTGCCGACGAGTCACAGTCTGTGCGACACGGTTCATTCAAGGCCAAATTGTAATAATAATAATAATAATAATAATAAATACGCGGCGCGTTGTGAGCTTGTAGATCGGCTATTCTCAGCATGCAACTAATTGTACTAAATGACTCATACTTGTCCACTAGTAGTCACCTTCCTAACATTTTAGTCTAGTTTTTTTTATCTGTCGACAAAATCGTCAGTATATTTAGTCTTAGTTTTAGTCGTCATAGCTTTTTTGGTCTTCATTTAGTTTCCGTTTAGTTTTCGTCAGTGGAAAAAAGGTAGTCGACGAACATTTCTCGTCTTGGTTTTATAGTCGACGAAATCATCTGTTTTTGTTTTTGTTTTGTCTTGTTTTTGTTTTGTTATGTTTTGTTTTTCTGTCTGTCTGTCTGTCTGTCTGTTTTTTTTCTTTTTTTTTTTTTAATTCTTTTTCCTTTTTATAGCTATTTTGAATATTAAAAGGGCTGGCATTATAAGCTGAGGCTTCTGCCAAACACTCCCTTTAGGTAAAAAAAAGAAAACCCCTGAATACATTGTATAAGGTGTGTGTATTTTAAATGACCAATAAACTTGAACTTGAACTCCTGCTTCTCTCCTCTCTCTCCTCCCATGCAGAGACCTGTCTGCTGACCCACGGTAGTAGTAGGACGGCCAGCGTGCGCGCGGACACATACTGATCTCCTCTCCTCTCTCCTCCCATGCAGAGATCTGTCTGTGGTAGTAGGACGGCCAGCGTGCGCGCGGACACATATTGATCTCCTCTCCTCCCCATGCATGCAGAGATCTGTCTGTGGCAGTAGGACGGCCAGCGTGCGCGCGGACACGTACTGATCTCCTCTCCTCTCTCTCCTCCCCATGCATGCAGAGATCTGTCTGCTGACCCACGGCAGGAGGACGGCCAGCGTGCGCGCGGACACGTACTGCCGCCTGTACTCTCTGAGCGTGGACAGCTTCAACGAGGTCCTGGAGGAGCACCCCATGATGAGGCGCGCCTTCGAGACCGTGGCCGTCGACCGACTGGACCGGATCGGTAATGAAACTGCTCTCTCTCTCTCTCTCTCTCTCTCTCTCTCTCTCTGTCCACGTTGGCTCATCGTCGTCTGCGTGTGCTGTGTCTGTCTGTAAGCTTATTGTATTGGCGACCCCCCCCCCCCCCCCCCCCCCTAACCTGACTTTGCCAGCTGGGGGCGGTATTGGGTAACCATGTTCCATCCAACACCACATCCATCTGGATGGAATCTCGCAGGGAGTTGAGCTAACGCCAAACCGCTCCGTATACCGAACCAATCAGCGTGAGCTATAAGGGCGGGATATGTGCGAAACCGGATGTGAAGCTATGCAGACACGTCAAGATGATTGGTTGTGTTCATCCAATCATCTATACCATGTATCTTGAAAAAAAGGAACAGCCCCGTCATCGAATTTGCTTTCCGCGATCCCAGATCCCAATAAGCTGTGAAACAAACATGTGTAGCAAGCTTCTTGGATCTGGCAGCGTCAGGTTACCCCCCCCCCCCCCCAAAAAAAATATAAAACGATTATAAAAAATATATAATGCATAATCATAATTTTTAGCACTTGGACTTGTAGGCATTGCATTAGTTCCACAAATAGCCTAGCTTTTTCACAATGTTTTGCTCTTTTACATCATATGTATATCTCTGTTTTTACTATCAGACAAGTCTTTTCACTCTGGAGCCATCACCCCGTTCACTGATTGGTCTAGAAGTTGGGTAAACCACAGGGAGGCGGGGTCAATCCCATAGACTGTAAAAGCGTCTCCGGGTCTAACATGAACGTAAAATGAAGCCTGTCAGTCCTTGTATTGTAAGTCGCCATCTTTCTAGATCCGTTTTGGCCCAGCTGGCCCATTGGCTGGCCCAGACAACGAGGCGGGACTTCCCCCCCCTTCTTCTCCGTTGGTTTTTATTTTTACTCGAGTGGGTGGGGAATCCCGATCATAGACTGTAACGGTAGCCACGCCCCTCAGAACATACGCGACTTTATGGTCATTTTTTTTATTAATGGGACCATAATTTTCCAAAAAGAATATTATGACATTAGAAATGAGACTTTAAACTAGTGACTGGAAGAAGAAAGTATTCATGACCATGTTTATTAAGGTAATACAGTCTAGGTGAAGTTGGGCCCAAATACATGGACTTCTATGGGGCTATGGGTTTTTCTGGGTCCAATGACAGCGTCTCAACAGGCCATTATATGAACTTTCACCTTTCCTCGGTGGCTTCACAAAATATCTGTCTGACTGCCCCGCTGGTCAATCCTTAAGGACATCACCGCGAGTATGATGGCCTCAACTCTTATCACCGTTTTAAGTGATAAGCAATCACCTAGAATGGTGTTAACATATAAATATCACCAAAAACTGGAGTATATCTATGAGCCTTTACTGGTATTAAAAGTGACATAAAAAAAGGTCATTACATTGAGACTTTAGAAATGTGCAGATACCCTGTCACTACACTTACTTATCTAAGTTGATTTGTTTCCTGTTGCGCGAGAAAACAAATCATCTGGGGATGAAAAATATAATAATAAGAAGACAAGAAAAGAAAAAGAAAATGGTGGATCCAAGTGCGTTCCCAACCCCCAGTTTGGGAACCAGTTTTCAGTTTGTTTTTTTTCCTTTATAGTGCAGCATCACCCCAAGGGGTCTCATGTGCACTTCGCAGCAAGTCATACAACAAATTACATAACGGTATAGAAAATAAACACAGTAAGATGTGCCAGCGCACATCATGGTCAAACAATTACCATGTGGTAAGAGCTATACATCAGCAAAAGAAACAGAAAAGAAAGAAACAACATTACAAAATAGTATTTAAAAAAAATGGTAAATGGTGCATTTATATAGCGCCTTTATCCAGTGCTATAGATTGTGCATTACATTCACCCATTCACACACACACACACACACACACATTCATACACCAATGACAGAGGAAACTATGCAAGGCACCAACCAGCATATCGGGAGCAATTAGGGGTTCTTGCTCAAGGACACTTCGACACTAACTCTGGGGGAGCCCCGGGATCGGACTGTAGTGGCGTGCACAGACATTTAGTGCAGGGGCAGGTGCTCAAGTGAAAGAAGGGCACCTTGTGCAGCGCGTGGAACCAGCCAGGTAGTGTGATTTATAGATTTTGGGGCCTAAATAATATATTAGAAGCTTTTTATCAATAATTGATCAATGTCACCAGGCACGGTACAGTGAGTGTACACTGTAAAAAATAAACTCAAAAGGGCACATTTTGTCCAGAGGGAAAGGGGCAGGGGGTGCTCTAGCACCCCTAATGTCTATCTGTGCACGCCACTGTCGAACTGGCAACCTTGCGGTTCCCCTCCGGCCACTCTACCCCTGAGCCACCGCCGCCCCAAAACCACAGAAGAGGTGGACATAACAATGGTTTCAATTAAACTAGGGGGAACCTTAGTGCAAAGCCTTAGAGAACCATGTGCTTCAGATGTATAATTTGACTATACATTAGTGATGGGAGATTGATCGGCAAACACATCGGTATCGGCCGATTCATTAATCGGTCCGATTAATCGGTCTGTCTTTACAAATAAACAAGCCCAAAGTAACAGCTTGAACAGATGGACAAGCTCACAATTATTCAATATGAAGGTATTAAAGTTAAATCTGACTTGCCTATAAGCCTGCAGTGCATGTATTTTTCAGAATGGACAAAATTATTATAATTTTTCAATACAGAATGAGATCATAATTATCTGCCTGCTGTTTGATTGTTTGCTTGTTATGTAACACTGTTGTTTTTTATCTCGTTAAGCACCTTGTGACACTGTCACAAAGTGACATAAAGTTTATTGTTATATCGGTATTATAATATCGGTTATCGGCCAGAACAGCAATTAATTATATCGGATATCGATATCTGCCTACTATACATATATTCTTCCCATTTGGAGGATAAAATAAATTCCCAATCACGGATCTGGCTGCACTCTGTACTTCTGTACTTGAACTCATAAGTACAGTTTGAATTCCGGACTTGTTCTCATATTGCAGTATTGATATACTTTTAAAACACGTGAGTACTTTTTCCATCACTGTTTTAAAGGGATTGTGACATTAAAAAAAGTCATTTTTTTAGGTTTTTCTGAGCTCAATTGCACCCAAAAGAACTGAACTTTTAACACTCAGTCGATGTTCTGTGCATGGTCTGAGGTTTTCTGGCTCAACAAACACGTGCTCTGATTTTCCTGTGGACCGTGATTTAAGAGTCCACAAATCCCATATATGACAATCACAATTGGCCAGCAGATTATCACTATTGAGACCTTGAGGTTTGTCTGTTTTCATTGCAACTCAAAAGGCTTCAGAACACACAGAGAAAACCCCAAACCACAGAATAATAAAAATAAAAAAATAAAAAAATAAAAAAATAAAAAAATAAATGACAGCGTCTCAACAGGCCATTATATGAACTTTCACCTTTCCTCGGTGGCTTCACAAAATATCTGTCTGACTGCCCCGCTGGTCAATCCTTAAGGACATCACCGCGAGTATGATGGCCTCAACTCTTATCACCGTTTTAAGTGATAAGCAATCACCTAGAATGGTGATAACATATAAATATCACCAAAAACTGGAGTATATGTATGAGCCTTTACTGGTATTAAAAGTGACATAAAAAAGGTCATTACATTGAGACTTTAGAAATGTGCAGATACCCTGTCACTACACTTACTTATCTAAGTTGATTTGTTTCCTGTTGCGCGAGAAAACAAATCATCTGGGGATGAATAATATAATAATAAGAAGACAAGAAAAGAAAAGAAAATGGTGGATCCAAGTGCGTTCCCAACCCCCAGTTTGGGAACCAGTTTTCAGTTGTTTTTTTTTCCTTTATAGTGCAGCATCACCCCAAGGGGTCTCATGTGCACTTCGCAGCAAGTCATACAACAAATTACATAACAGTAGAAAATACACACAGTAAGATGTGCCAGCGCACATCATGGTCAAACAATTACCATGTGGTAAGAGCTACATCAGCAAAAGAAACAGAAAAGAAAGAAACAACATTACAAAATAGTATTTTAAAAAATGGTAAATGGTGCATTTATATAGCGCCTTTATCCAGTGCTTAGATTGTGCATTACATTCACCCATTCACACACACACACACACACACACACATTCATACACCAATGACAGAGGAAACTATGCAAGGCACCAACCAGCACATCGGGAGCAATTAGGGGTTCTTGCTCAAGGACACTTCGACACTAACTCTGGGGGAGCCCCGGGATCGGACTGTAGTGGCGTGCACAGACATTTAGTGGGGCAGGTGCTCAAGTGAAAGAAGGGCACCTTGTGCAGCGCATGGAACCAGCCAGGTAGTGTGATTTATAGATTTTGGGGCCTAAATAATATATTAGAAGCTTTTTATCAATAATTGATCAATGTCACCAGGCACGGTACAGTGAGTGTACACTGTAAAAAAGAAACTCAAAAGGGCACATTTTGTCCAGAGGGAAAGGGGCAGGGGGTGCTCTAGCGCCCCTAATGTCTATCTGTGCACGCCACTGTCGAACTGGCAACCTTGCGGTTCCCCTCCGGCCACTCTACCCCTGAGCCACCGCCGCCCCAAAACCACAGAAGTGGTGGACATAACAATGGTTTCAATTAAACTAGGGGGAACCTTAGTGCAAAGCCTTAGAGAACCATGTGCTTCAGATGTATAATTTGACTATACATTAGTGATGGGAGATTGATCGGCAAACACATCGGTATCGGCCGATTCATTAATCGGTCCGATTAATCGGTCTGTCTTTACAAATAAACAAGCCCAAAGTAACAGCTTGAACAGATGGACAAGCTCACAATTATTCAATATGAAGGTATTAAAGTTAAATCTGACTTGCCTATAAGCCTGCAGTGCATGTATTTTTCAGAATGGACAAAATTATTATAGTTTTTCAATACAGAATGAGATCATAATTATCTGCCTGCTGTTTGATTGTTTGCTTGTTATGTAACACTGTTGTTTTTTTATCTCGTTAAGCACCTTGTGACACTGTCACAAAGTGACATAAAGTAATAATCGGTATTATAATATCGGTTATCGGCCAGAACAGCAATTAATTATATCAGATATCGATATCTGCCAAAATGTCTCATCGGCACATCCCTACTATACATATATTCTTCCCATTTGGAGGATAAAATAAATTCCCAATCACGGATCTGGCTGCACTCTGTACTTCTGTACTTGAACTCATAAGTACAGTTTGAATTCCGGACTTGTTCTCATATTGCAGTATTGATATACTTTTAAAACACGTGAGTACTTTTTCCATCACTGTTTTAAAGGGATTGTGACATTAAAAAAAGTCATTTTTTTTAGGTTTTTCTGAGCTCAATTGCACCCAAAAGAACTGAACTTTTAACACTCAGTCGATGTTCTGTGCATGGTCTGAGGTTTTCTGGCTCAACAAACACGTGCTCTAGATTTTCCTGTGGACCGTGATTTAAGAGTCCACAAATCCCATATATGACATCACAATTGGCCAGCAGATTATCACTGTTGAGACCTTGAGGTTTGTCTGTTTTCATTGCAGCTCAAAAGGCTTCAGAACACACAGAGAAAACCCTAAACCACAGAATAATAAAAAAATAAAAAAATAAAAAAATAAAAAAATAAAAAAATAAAAAAATAAAAAAATAAAAGAATAAAAAAATAAAAAAATAAAAAAATAAAAAAATAAATTAACGTCATGTAACCCTGCTAATGTTTCTCTCTCCGTGCTCCCAGGGAGGAAGAACTCCATGCTCATGCGTAAGTCCTCCCAGGGCGGCTCCATGATGGGAGGCAGCATGGGCCGCGGCGGAGGTCGCGGCGGCGGGGGGCTGTCGTCCATGATGCACGGCGGCCTGGGCTCCTGCGACAGCATGCTGGTGCAGCAGATCGTCAAGCACGACAGCATGCCCGCCATGCAGGAGGCCATCGCGGCGGCCGCAGCGGCGAGGGGCCACCACCACCACGGCTCGGTGTCCCCGCGGCCGCGGCCCGTGATCTGGGCGCCGCTGGTCCACGCCCCGCTGCAGACGGCGGCCGCCACCACCAACGTGGCCATCGCCCTCATGCACCAGCAGCAGCAGCACGCCGCCGCCGCCGCCGCCCTCTTCCTGCCCTCGCCGCTCATCTCGCCCTCCTCCGCCTCCTTCCTCCCGCTGTCGTCGCCGCAGCCGCGGGGCGGCGGCGGGGGAGGGGGGGGGCTCCTCCCCCCGCCGCCCTCCTCCTCCGCCCTGCTGCAGCGGCCGTCCGTCAGCTCCCTCATCGGGATGATGGGCGCGGGGGGCATGGGGGGCTTGTCCCCCGGCGGCGCGCGCGGCGGGGGGATCATATCCCCGCCGTCCCAAGCCATGGCGGCCAAAACCCCGCCGGCCTCCTCCTCCTCTTTCCAGCTGGGGCGGACCTTCCACTACGGCCTCCGCCTCCACGCGGGCGGGGGGGATCCTCCTCCCCCCGCGTCCTCCTCCGTCACCATGATGTCCCCCGGGACGACGCCCCCGACGACGACGGGGGGCGGCGGCGGCGGCGGGACCGGTACCCCGCCCCTCCACAAGGTGGCGCCACCCACGCCGAACCCCTCCTCCTCCTCCGCCTCTCCCGGCGGCCCTCAGACGACGACGGACGGGCGTAGTTCGGCGCCCGGCCAGCAGCGGGCCAGGGAAGCGCTGTTGCGTCACGGAGGAGGAGGAGGAGGGCCTCCGGGGGGCTGCCAGGGTCTCCCCGCGCTGGGCAGGCTGACCCAGGAGGCGCGGCTGCTGTCGGCCTCGCAGCCCAGCCTGCCTCAGCGCTCCTGGGTGGGCCTGCAGGGCCTAGTCCAGCCTCAGCCCCCGCTGCGCCGCAAGGCCTCCGGGGGAAACATCCTGGCCGCTCCCTTCCTGCTCGCCGGACCCCTGGCTCGAGGCGGCAGCGCCGGGGTGCTGAGTTCCTCCTACGCTGCAGCCGCCGCCCCCGTGCCCACGCACGCCAAAACGCACACAGCCGCCACACACACGCTGCCGCCGCCATCGACGTCGTCCTCCTCTCTGCCTCCGCCGTGCTCGGCGCCCAAACTGAGCCCGCCCGCCTCCTCCTCCTCCACCTCCTCCTCCTCCTCCTCCACCCCCCCCCACGGTCCCAGGGGGGCGAAGGCCTCCTCCTCCGTCACGCCTCCGTCCCCCTCTCCTCTTTCCGGTCCCAGCCCTGCGCCGACCCCTTCCCCCATCCTCACCCCCACCCAGCAGCCCCCTGCGGCCTCCCTGGCCCCCACCCAGTCTCATGCCCCCGCCCAGCTCCGTAACCCCATCCTGACCCCCGCCCAGTCCCGTACCCCCACCCAGACTCCCAGCCAAACCCCAACCCAGTCCCGTACCCCCACCCAGACTCCCAGCCAAACCCCAACCCAGTCCCGTACCCCCACCCAGACTCCCAGCCAAACTCCCACCCAGTCCCGTACCCCCACTCAGACTCCCAGCCAAACTCCTACCCAGTCCCGTACCCCCACCCAGACTCCCAGCCAAACTCCTACCCAGTGCCGTACCCCGACCCAGACTCCAAGCCAAACTCCTACCCAGTCCCGTACCCCCACCCAGACTCCCAGCCAAACTCCTACCCAGTCCCGTACCCCCACCCAGACTCCCAGCCAAACTCCTACCCAGTCCCGTACCCCCACTCAGACTCCCTGCCAAACTCCCACCCAGTCCCGTACCCCCACCCAGACTCCCAGCCAAACTCCTACCCAGTCCCGTACCCCCACTCAGACTCCTAGCCAAACTCCTACCCAGTCCCGTACCCCCACCCAGACTCCCAGCCAAACTCCTACCCAGTCCCGTACCCCCACCCAGACTCCCAGCCAAACTCCTACCCAGTCCCGTACCCCCACCCAGACTCCCAGCCAAACTCCTACCCAGTGCCGTACCCCCACCCAGACTCCAAGCCAAACTCCTACCCAGTGCCGTACCCCGACCCAGACTCCAAGCCAAACTCCTACCCAGTCCCGTACCCCCACCCAGACTCCCAGCCAAACTCCTACCCAGTCCCGTACCCCCACCCAGACTCCCAGCCAAACTCCTACCCAGTCCCGTACCCCCACCCAGACTCCCAGCCAAACTCCTACCCAGTGCCGTACCCCGACCCAGACTCCAAGCCAAACTCCTACCCAGTGCCGTACCCCCACCCAGACTCCCAGCCAAACTCCTACCCAGTCTCGTACCCACACCCCAACCCACACCCCCACTCAGTCCCGTACCCCCGCCCAGACTCCCACCCACACCCCCTCCCACACCCCCACCCAGGCCCACACCCCTACCCTCTCCCCTTCCCAGGTCCTGCAACGCTCCTCCTTTCCCCCAGTCGCTCCCAGTCAGACCGCGTACCCCCCCAGCCCCCCCACTCCCCCTGCCAGAGCCCCACCCATCCCCGCCCCCTCCTCCTCCTCCTCCTCTGACCCTCCCCATGTTCAAACCTCCATCTCTGCACAGACACCCGCCACCGGTCCTCCCCATGTTCAGAGCTCCATGCCTGCACAGACGCCCGCCACCGGTCCTCCCGGTAGGGTCAAGTTCTCCGTACACCCGGTCCAACAGTCTCCCGGCGCTGCTCCCGCCGCCGCCACCACCACGACAGCGCCGCCCCTCCCCCTCCCCCTCCACCCTGCCACGCCCTCAACCCCCCAAACCACACCCATCCCCACTGACCCGCCCGCCTCTCTCCTCCGCCGACACGACAGCGGCAACAACTCCTAACGCGCTACCTGACTCCCGCCCCCCTCGCAACTCAGTGCCCCCCCCCTCCACTAATCCCGCCACCTACGCTTCCCCTCTGACCGCCGCCCAAACCTCAAACGCCCGGCGCTAGCCCCGCCCACACTGCCGCCAGCCGCCGCCGCCGCCTCTCCCGCCCACCTGCCCCTGATCGGGACAGTCTCAGACACAAACTTCCTGCCAACATGTACGATCCCGGGGGGGCGGAGAGGAGCGGATGGGATTGGACGAATGTCTTGACAGTATTTTGTGCGGGCTCAGCTCATTGGCCCGAGCTGTGTGGGGTCTATACGGAGTTGTATGTCTATATGTTGTTAGATGTGTTCTCATGTGGACACGTTCGGTTTGTCATCCATCTAGAATGTTGTCGTCTTAAGAGTATCATGGAGTCACACCGCTATGACTGGCATTAACATGATGGAATTCATTTATATATGAAACGGACACGATGTAGACACAGGATACAGTGGGGTTCTGTTCGTCTCTCTTCCGTGTAGGTTCTGAAAGGTACCTTGTAGGTTTTGAGAGGTACCTTTCAGGTGAAAGGTACATTTGGAAGCCACACCTCTGATGCACTGAAGTTCTGATGGCTCAAACCACTTTGAAAGCCCGCCAGAACCGTATAAACCGTAGGGTTAAATGTAGTACCCTAGCCTGCCAGAGCGTCTCCAATCCTCTTACAATATTTTATTCACACGCATCAAAAAAAAAAGGAACAGTCACCTCTAGCGTTGTAGCAAAATCATGATCACTCAGGTGGTTCGGTTTCAGTTCTAGGCGGTACTTTGAAACGTCAACAAATTCAGAATGCAGCTACAGCCAAAACGTAATCAAGGAGAGTGGGAGGAGGAAGAGGCAGACTTTTTCAAACTCAAAATGTGCTTAATATAGTGAATAATAGCCAATGAAATCGCACTTTCAATTCTGAGACCAGGCCAATTAATCTGCTCAGTTTCGGGTGACACCAGGAGGGCTGGTTATATTAGAGGTTATTCAACTGGATAGATATAGTAAATATGCAGAGTGACTGATTCATATCTTGACAATAGTGTAAGTGTGTAAAGGCCTATTCATACTCCATTTATGTGATACGGTGACCACCGAAAAGTACAACAACTCTCTCGTTTTTACCAACCACCGAAAAGGTGAGTATAGTTTATCAGCTCAAACTGGAGTATTTACAGTATGAATAGAAGAAACACGTTAATGTTATGTTAATGCCAGGACATAATGAGCTGTATCTACATAGCTGTATCTACATGTGCCCTGACGGGAACAGCAAGGAGACACGTCCACATGTACTGTACTGTACTGTATGTGTATGTTAGATATTGTTGGGAGCACCAGAACAGAGCTGTCCTTATAGGAGTAGTAGCAGCATCATGTTCTGTGCAGAATGGACTCACAGTAACACTGGAGCGTGCTCCACTGCAAGTCACTCACAAACTGTAGACCTTTTGGCTGCCCTTTTGTGTTCTTCCCTTGTCTTCTCGTTATTTCTCTCCGATGTATAGGCCATGTATACCTGCAGGACTTGTAGGATTTGCAGGACGTGGAATGGAAGCAAAAGGAATCTCCTCTTTCCCTTGCGGAGCACATACTAATGGAAATGTGATTCATTCCGACAGAGCGGGTTTTTGTGTGTGCTTTGGGTACACGTGCACACATTCTGATCCGACCGTCTTACTGGGTTCCGGAGCCTGGTTTGGACCAAGAGGCCAGTATACAACATACTGGTTTAGACCAAGAGGCCAGTATACAACATACTGGTTTGGAAGGAGGTGCCAGACAGTAACATGCATTCCAGCTCGGTGCCCCAACTTGCCTCCTGGTTTTTCCACCAAAGTGTAATATTTTCCTCATCATCATTATAGTAATAATTATAAGGATATAGTTTAATAACACTTAACTGTATAGTTGAGGACCTTATAGATAATGGTATAATATAAGTGCACTGGTAGTTGTTGTGTGGGTGCGTGCGTGCATTGCACGTGTGTGGGTGCGTGTGTGTGTGTGTGTGTGTGTGTGTGTGTGTGTGTGTGTGTGTGTGTGTGTTGTTTAGTTTTGGACTAAAGAGACAAACCTTTGATAACGTCTTCATGTCTACACTCAGAGCTGTAAAAACAAAACGGTTTTCTCGTGTGAAACAATGTCCTGTTCTTCTCTGATCTCTGCTCTGCTGTGGCGTTACTTTTGTCCCTTCTCTCTCCCCGTAGATGGCGTGCTACCGGGGGTTGTTTTTACACCTCTCTGCCTGTCTTTCATCCGTCTCCACACACACACGCACACACGCACACGCACACACACACACACACACACACACACACACACACACACACACACACCATCTCATCACAGGCTCATGTCACTGTATCACGCCTCAGCCTTCCGTATAGAAAAGATTATTCAGGAGAGATTTCACTTAGTCTATAGTTTATTATTCTATATTTCTTATCTAATAGATGAAGCTATATATGTTCCCGTATTCTTCAGTGACACTTTAGACCACTCCCCCACTGAGATGGACTCAACTCAAATTAACTCTCATTAAAGTGTTAATCCTTAAGATCATGATATTACAACAATATATAGATCCCAGAGGGGTTTGTGCTCAAAAGAGGCCTAAAATAATTTAAAGATTTGCATAGGAAAGAGGCACTATATAGTACAGTAGTAAAGAAAATCAATGAAAAAAGCACATTTTTGTAGCAATTCTGTATCGCTGACATTCACACCAGCCAGAGTATTTCACTGCCACGTTCTGAGAAAGCTGGTGAAGTTCAATGCACCGTCGTCTATGTGGATATGCATGGTGCGACCACCGCTTTCCCCTGCATGCCGCGACAGGAGGCGAAGCCAGCGAAAAGCCGAGAGGCAAAAAGTTAAGGAAAGTTCAACTTTGCCAAACACATACCGCTGTGTGGTGAGAGACCACACGGGTGCCAACCAGAAGCGCGCATGCTGCGCTCTGGAGTAAGTAGTCCGCACACTGTTTTTGTATAGCTCCCCCACTGGAATTTTATTTATAGGTATAGGATGTCAGCGTTTTCGAAACGTTGTGCGTACTTTCTGTTGGATTCCATGGTACACTCGACACCGCTTGCGGGATGGACAGGAACGGACTATGATACGGAATTCATCAAGATTGAGCAACCGCTTGGCCTATATGTCTTACCTAAAATTGACGAGGTCGTTTACAAACCAGCTGCCAGTGCCAGTGTCCGTATAATTCTCCTCGCTGTGCCTGCCACCGCTTGCTGCCGCTGGTGTTAACCCACTTACCGTAAACCCCATTATGGTTGTCGCGGAGTTTCTCAGGGCTCTATGCTAGTGTATTTTCAGTTTGTCTGTTATTGTGGGCAATGTTGGGGGAAAGCTTTTGGCTGAAAATAGCCGATGGATCCGCTATAATATGGACGCTGCAGGGTGTTCAGTTCACCGAAAGCAGACCTCACGAAGGGGGGGCGAAACGTTGTTTAATTTTAAATAAACGTTTCCACATGGGATCTATTATTACACGGCATGCGGTTCTTCCCTGCCTCTCCCTGTCTTTTTGTTCAGCAAAACACCTGTCCCAATTCACCAAAACCCAAAAAATCTACAGGATTAACACTTTAATAATTCTCGAGAGAGAAGTGACGTTGTTGTTCACGGGACAGTATCATGGACAAGAATATAGATCATCGGACTAAATCAACGTTTGTTTCGGGTGAAAACGTTTATACTTTAATAATGCTACAAATAACCTTTTCTCTTTCCATCAGCACTGTGTTCTCTCAGTCATCTCTGTGCCGTGCCGTAGCCTACTGTACGTGTGTTCTTCGTGCCTGTGATTATACCATGTTGCCTATAGACTGTACATTCTAGACGGACCAAAAGCATTCTTTGGACTTGTTCACAGCTTTAGCTTTGAGCTGAAATTAGCTAACGATGCTGGGGGGAGTGCTGATATAGTGATGATGATTAAAAGGATAATGGTGGCGGTGTATCTATCTGATATAGTGATGATGATTAAAAGGATAATGGTGGCGATGTATCTATCTGATATAGTGATGATGATTAAAAGGATAATGGTGGCGATATGTATCTATCTGGTTGTAAGAATAAAGTGGTTTTAGATTTCAGTTTTGGTGAGGATTTTATTCTGAAGTGTGTCCGCTTGCATTTGTGTGTCTGAACATGTGTGTCATAAATTGGGAAGTGTCTGTCTGTCTGTCTGGCTGGCTGGCTCGCTCGTGCACGACTGGTTAATTTATGGTAAATTAATTACTGAGATTAATAAGATTATTATTATTCTGCCATGGAAAACCCTTTCGGATCCTTTTGGCGTGTCATATCATTGCCTAAATCGTTCTCAAATTATTTTTCCAGACATTTTCTGTTCACTTTTATATTTTTTCCCAAAGCAACAATAGCAGATCTACAAGCTCACATCGTGCCATGAATCATGAGCTTGCAGATTGGCCAAAAGCAGGCATATGGCATTGATTGATTTATTGATGTACACTGTACAGTTTGCATAATTACAGTTGATGTACACTGTACAGTTTGCATAATTACAGTAGGCCTACATATGTACAAGCACAACTCCTGTGGACGACACCAGCACCAGGTGTCATGCTTCATGTCATAAAGCATTTTACTTGTTACAAGAGGTTCCACCATTTTCAATTAATCAGAGACTGAATTTGTCTGAATAGACGCCTTAACAGACGACGTGACGTCACACTGATAAGCAACAGCTAGCATGCATACCTGCAGCACAAGAACCCTGCCTCTCATGAAATGGAAAAGTTTTAACTGCACTTGTAAAAAATTCCCCATCAAACTTCCAGGTGCTGTTTTTCTCCCAGTGTGGAGGAAGAATGATTAGGATTTTTATTGTATTCTCTCGCCCTTGAAATATAATCCATTGGTTTCTGTTGTGTGTGAACAATAATAATAGCAATTCAAATCAGTTGTTTTTTATTGTATTCTCTCGCCCTTGAAATATAATCCATTGGTTTCTGTTGTGTGTGAACAATAATAATAGCAATTCAAATCAGTTGTCCTCAAAACAGTTGTCCTCAAAACATGCAGTCGCTGTCATAAGTTTCACTGCACGCAGCCTGTTTGTGCACGGCTGCAGCGCTGCACGCGCACCTGCAGCCCATCAAGTATAATTGATGCTTTTGTCCCGCGCAAACAGACCTCTAGGCTCACAACAGTCGCATCCGCGATGCGATGTGGGCTTGTATATCAGCTGTTCACTGTGCGCAATACTGTTTCGCTTTGAAGTATAAATGTCTCCTATAGGGTGCATCTCACTATAGCCAACACACAAGAGGAGGTTGAATGGACTGAAACCAGCGCTCCCCAAAAACAACAGGTTTGGAGATCTGTTGGGAATTGATTACATGAAACAGTCACCCGTGCTCCCATGTCCCAATGTTTGTAATATTGGTCTAATATTACACTTCTAAAATACCGAATGAATTAGGTCTATGGGAGATAAAGTGCACTGTCACAATATTCCCACTAGATGGAGCTTATAGGCCTATAGATACAAGTCAACAGCGGTCCGTATTTAACACGTAGGGCTCTATACTTTGACAGAGCTGGAGGACAGACAGGGAAACGTATAAGGTTTAATAGTTCATTATCATTATTATCTGCGTTTAGCGGTGGGAGCCGTTAAACTGACACCGACCGCACCGAGCCCAGGGCAAGATAACGTACGTGTGTGTGTGTGTGTGTGTGTGTGTGAGTGTGTGTGCGCGCGCGCGCGTGCACGTGTGTGCGCGCCAGCCAGAGAGAGAGAGAGAGAGAGAGAGAGAGAGAGAGAGAGAGAGAGAGCATGTAGTTAAAGTGGATTACCAGCCCTGAATAGAGGTGGTACAGTAAATAGGCAGGTAATTGGTACCTGTCACCATGGCTGTGTGAACAGTGGACGTCAGGACGAGATAGAAGCCTGGTAGTTATCGGTAGGCCTACACAATATGATCCTCTCTAAACAAGCAATTAATTAAGAATAACAACAATGACTGTTTAATATTTAAAAAAGACAAGTGAGGGGATATGCCTTGGTATAATGTTTTGTTTAAAGTGCTCTAAAGAAGTCCATAGACTTGGCTGCGTTGAAAATCCATAAATTGGAGGGGTGTGCCCCTCAAAATAGAAATACAACATAGCTTGGACAAAATGTGGAGGTATAGGCCTATATAGCAACCTCTCTCTCTCTCTCTCTCTCTCTCTATCTCTCTCTCTCCATTCTGCCCCGGAGCTAATCTCGCAAACCGCTGGAATGATTATTCCCAATTCCAACTCCCAGAGAGAGAGAGAGAGAGAGAGAGAGAGAGAGAGAGAGAGAGAGAGATATTAGAGAGATTAACTCATCCTCCTATTCCCATTCCATTCCACTCCTCTTCTCTCTTGTTTCTGTCTCTTCCATCATCTTTATATCACACAGAAAAGGCCAGACCTATATACATGTCACCTGGTCCCACGTGGGATCTGATGATCATTTCCATGGACCATTGTCAGTAGATCTTAATTGTCCAAATGGTATACTTTATACTATAAAGCTCCAATCCCTAACTGTCAAGTCATGCCCTGCCGGTATAGAATCAATGTGAGTTACAGACCCACAAGGGTCCATTACAAGCCATGACGTCCTGGAGCTGCCTCAAGGAACCCTGGGGGTCCTCGGGCGGTCGGACCCCACTGTCCTATATGAGACTGTATCATAATATGAGTGACTGACTGTCGATAAACGACACAGAGACACCTCCCTGACAATAACGCTGAGACAGCTTGTTTATAGTTTTGGACCACAATGCTTATTATATAGCAGACGATATTATCACCCCATGTTATTCTCCATAGAGAAATTATATACTTCCGTGAACCAGGCGCATGAACCAGGGGATGAGCGAGCGACGTCAGGACTTCGGCGCTCTATATGTCTCAGTGGAATGGAGTATACAGGGAGCGCTAGCTCCTCCAACCAGTTGTAGATTGTATGACGGTTAAATGACTTCATGAGGGCCTCCAATGCATGACTTTTGAAGATGAATGACGTCATGTGGCAGCCCCCCCCCCCCGTGGGATATTTTATATCCCACGGGGGCTATATATGTTTAGAGCAATTATGACGTAAATCGCTTGCCATCCAAGTCTATGGACTTTGAGGAAATTACAATGTTTGTTTAGAGCACTTATATCTTTTGCAGGCCAAGTGTATATATGGACTTTAACCCATTCTGAATGGGAACCCATTTTGGTGTCAGCATCATGTTATGCTTTAGCTATTGAAAAATAGCAGATCTACAAGCTCATAGCGCGCCACCGAGTGGCGCGCTATGAGCTTGTATAGGTCTGCTATTTTTGAAAAATCGAAGAACGACTGACATTTTTATAGAATCTGATCTCAGGTCAGAATGGGTTAATCAGACCAGTGTGTGTCCAGTGGAAACCTATATGAATCTGATCTCAGGTCAGAATGGGTTAATGTTTGTTTAGGGTACTAATTGGCATAAGACGTCATGTGGCCGATATAAATACAGTGGGTGATTTTTTCCCCCCTATTCATTAAAACAACTCCCTGAAAAGTGAACATGCGCGCGCGCGCGCGCGTGCGTGTGTGCGTGCGTGCGTGCGTGCGTGTGTGTGTGCGTGCGTGCGTGCGTCCGTCTGACATATACAGTAGGGCGGGTCATACTTTTTTTTTTTTTGAAAATCAAAATGCTTGGGTGTCTATTTTGTGTGTTTTTTTCTGGAGAATTCAAATATGAAATTGTTTTTTGGATAGGACAACTCTTACCTACATGAATTTGCATTTTTAAATCACTAATTGTACCCGTTCTACCTCATTTATAAGATTTAAAATCCAAAGGAAATTCTAACATGTGGGGTGTCTAAATTACTTGTTTTTTGATGGAGAATTCAAATATCACATTGTTTTTTGGATAGAACAACTCTAACCTACATTATTTTGTACTTCTAAGTTGCTTATTTTGCCCGTTTTAACCTCTTTTTAGGATTTTCAAAGACATAAAGGACATCATTTATATTGACAAAGTCAAATCAAATTTACATTTATTGACAATTCAAGTGCATGTATATATCACTGGATAAAAGTACAATGATCAATCATCACTTTCTGAACTTTACAAGGTTGAATAAGTCCTGCTTTGACTCAGCCTCCTGCTGGTCTCCTGAGCCCTGATTCCTCCATCCCTCTTTTCCAGAGAGAAGTAAATAGCAGAAGCCTCAGTCACCAATTTGACCACCCTCTCAATGCTTTGAGTGTGGCAAGGCCAGTTGGGCACCTCCATGGGGGTGGCGATGAAGTTCTTAATCTCTGAGGTGTTTAGTGTGCATGTGAGAGGTGGCTCTGACACACCTTCTGACCAGCGAATCAATCCACCAATGCTGGAAGCATCATGATTGATCTCAGGTGTACTTCTGGATCTTACAGAGTTGTCTCCCAGCTGAGTGTCTGGGTCTCCTTCTCCCCTGATGGCCAGGATTCTCTCCACCCCCTCAATCCTCTCCTTCTGATCCTTCGAGCACAGTAGTGTTTGGAGGATGGCTTCACTGTGGGCATACCAAGCAGATCTTGTAACAGTTGGCATCACAATGTTCAATACCTGCTTCCTCTGGGACTTGAGACAGTCCAGCTGAAACAGTATGTGCCTAGGCCCTTCAATCCAGGACTCCTTGACCTTCACATTGAACCAACAGGGATAATACACTCCAATTATGTATTCAACAATGTCCTTCAGTTTTGTCAGATTTTTTCCTTTCAGTCCATGCTTTGACACCCAGATCCTGAGAAGTCTGTTTGCTGTGGTGAGCCAGCGGCTGTGGTTTACTGGCCCGGCAGGCCAGTGGCAGGTTGACTTCAGTGTGTGTACTGTACTGACTGACTGACCCCAGGCCAGTGGCAGGTTGACTTCAGTGTGTGTACTGTACTGACTGACTGACCCCAGGCCAGTGGCAGGTTGACTTCAGTGTGTGTACTGTAGTAGGGCCAGTAAACCACAGCCGCTGGCTCACCACAGCAAACAGACTTCTCAGGATCTGGGTGTCAAAGCATGGACTGAAAGGAAAAAATCTGACAAAACTGAAGGACATTGTTGAATACATAATTGGAGTGTATTATCCCTGTTGGTTCAATGTGAAGGTCAAGGAGTGCTGGATTGAAGGGCCTAGGCACATACTGTTTCAGCTGGACTGTCTCAAGTCCCAGAGGAAGCAGGTATTGAACATTGTGATGCCAACTGTTACAAGATCTGCGTGGTATGCCCACAGTGAAGCCATCCTCCAAACACTACTGTGCTCGAAGGATCAGAAGGAGAGGATTGAGGGGGTGGAGAGAATCCTGGCCATCAGGGGAGAAGGAGACCCAGACACTCAGCTGGGAGACAACTCTGTAAGATCCAGAAGTACACCTGAGATCAATCATGATGCTTCCAGCATTGGTGGATTGATTCGCTGGTCAGAAGGTGTGTCAGAGCCACCTCTCACCTGCACACTAAACACCTCAGAGATTAAGAACTTCATCGACACCCCCATGGAGGTGCCCAACTGGCCTTGCCACACTCAAAGCATTGAGAGGGTGGTCAAAATGGTGACTGAGGCTTCTGCTATTTACTTCTCTGGAAAAGAGGGATGGAGGAATCAGGGCTCAGGAGACGAGCAGGAGGCTGAGTCAAAGCAGGACTTATTCAACCTTGTAAAGTTCAGAAAGTGATGATTGATCATTGTACTTTTATCCAGTGATATATACATGCACTTGAATTGTCAATAAATGTAAATTTGATTTGACTTTGTCAATATAAATGATGTCCTTTATGTCTTTGAAAATCCTAAAAAGAGGTTAAAACGGGCAAAATAAGCAACTTAGAAGTACAAAATAATGTAGGTTAGAGTTGTTCTATCCAACAAATAATGTGATATTTGAATTCTCCATCAAAAAACAAGTAATTTAGACACCCCACATGTTAGAATTTCCTTTGGATTTTAAACCTTATAAATGAGGTAGAACGGGTACAATTAGCGAATTAAAAATGCAAATTCATGTAGGTAAGAGTTGTCCTATCCAAAAAATAATTTCATATTTGAATTCTCCAGAAAAAAACACACAAAATAGACACCCAAGCATTTTGATTTTCAAAAAAAAAAAAAGTATGACCCGCCCTAATATACAGTAACTCAGTGTCTCATCTGACCCTGTAATGCACGCATACACGCACGCACGCACACAAACCAGCAGCTACACGCCTACAGTATATGCATTTCCAGTTCCACCCATCCTTATAACCACAGACACATAGGCCTATAGTACATACGAATAGGCCTATAGAAACACACACACACACACACACACACTGACACACGCTCACACACAAGAGGGCAGGTAGAGTGGCGGTGGGCACATATATTTAGAGTTCCGCTTCCTGCAGCTTTCATTTAAAAAAATGCACGCACGCACATGCTATGCTATGCTATGCTAGGGGCGAGGTGACTCCCTTATCTGCAGTCTAACCACTGAATTCAGTCACGCAGGTTGTGAGCTCTGTATGGTTTCTTTGCTGTGATTCGCATCTGTTCTGGAGTCTGGAGGGGGAAGAAAACGTCAAAACACATTTTGTCACATCTTCTTTGGCTGTTTGTGGAAAGTGTTGCTCACTCACATGGCGGGGCAGAGTGCCTCATTGCATGTTGTAGTAGGAGGGCGTAGGCTATATAGGCCTGGCCTATACTACTAAAGAGCGCTGGTTTCCTTTATAAAAAGCAGTGAATCATCATAACACACAAAAATATATTTCTAATAAGTCTGTCAGACCGGAAGGTCAATGCTCGGCTTCTGAGAAACGGTGACACATCATTACTTAGTTTGCTTTCAGACTATACAACTGCATGGGTGCTGGACCGGTTTCATTCAATGCATCACGTATAGGCCTATATGTGTTGTTGTTTTTTGACGTTTTTTTTTTTGTGGCTTTGGCCTTTATTTTATATATTTTTATGGAGGGACAGACAGTAGTAAGTAAAAAAGTAAGTAGCCTTGCCGAGCCATGAGGCCCATAGGGCAGGAGCCTATCTCCTGTTTCTGTAGCTTGATGTACAAGTACACCCCCTGGACATGACGCTAGTATGTCGCAGGGACTTACCCCCATTCCAACCCTTGATGCTGAGTGTCAAGCAGGGAGGCATTGGGTCCCATTTTTTTTAGAGTCTTTGGTATGACCCGGCCAGGGATTGAACCCCAACCTCCCAGTCTCAGGGCGGACACTCTAACCACAAGGCCACTGAGCTGAGCTACAGACAGTAGGCTGACAGGAAATGGGGGGGGGGGGGGGGAGACATGCAGTGAGGGCCGTCGGGATCGGGAGTCGAACCCGCGGCACACTGCCAGACTGGACTGCCATGCAGCCAAGGGGCCTGGACCGCTGAGCCATGGCCCCATAGGCCTGCATCACGCATGTTAATTCAAATCCCACTCAACTGTATAGGCCTATAGATGCTTACAGTAAATCCAAAGAGCAGCCAGAGACTGTATATGGCCCCGTGGCACGGCCGTTTAACTACTTAAACAGGCCTGAAAAGTCACCTTCCAGCAGGCCAAAGGCATGATCCCTCCTCCTTATAACCCCTTTCCCCCCCCCCAAAAAAACCTGTATAGGCCTACATTTGTGTTTTCATGTGTTTTTTTGTGATTTGAATTTTGTTGTTATTTTTCACGTTTTCATCATTATGAATTGAATACCCAGGACCATCCATGAAGGGTGGTGCATGAGGTCTCCAGCTGAAGACCCTGCATGCAGGCTTCAGCAAAACGTCCTTTAGACCTGTCTCAGGGAAGAGGACACACCCCCCCCTGCCATGCATATAGTCCTCCATGGGCATGCACTGTTGGAGGTGTGACATGCCCTATATATAGAAGGAAGACCAGGCATCCTCTGTATGAAATAATGTTGTGTATATAGTGATAAATACAACTATATACATTTCTACACTTCCGCCCCAACAACAACATCAACAGGCATGCCGAAGAATATGGGGGTCGCCATGCATGCAGGGTTAATTGATAGAGAAGCCGGACGGAGCCAAATAACCTCGCAAACTATAGACTATCTATCCAGTTGTTGAGATTCATGTCGGAATCCCTGTTGTTGTTGTTGTTGTCCTCAACAACACCTCAGTCACTGCATGGTCCTGCCTGACTGACTTGTGCTGACACTCATATAACGGCCATGTTTAGGCCTATACCCCATTATTCCCGTAAGGTGTGTGAGTGAGTGAGTGTGCCACCACTGTCTGCCAGCCCACCATGCCATATAAAAGTAGGCTATAAGTCTGAGACAGTCGCGACGACAACAACAGGACGGAGAGAGGGAGCTTCTTTGCAGTGTTACACTAAAACTATAGTTTTAGTCGACCCCAAAATGTATTTGAATTTAGGGCAGGACGAAGTTATTATAGCCCTGGGCGGGGGGTTGGGAGGCGGGGCTGGGGGGGGGGTACCGACCGACAGACCGAAACCTGCCCACCCAGGTCCCTCCCTCCTCCCACTCTCATGTCATTCCCCCCGCCCAGTGGTGGAAACTAACTAATTACATTTACTGTATACACTGTATACAATTTTGAGGTATAGGCGTATATATAGGCTATATACTTTTCTGGAGTATTTCCAGTTTCCAGTACTTCTAAGTTCTATACTCCACTATACTGTTTCACAGGAAAATATTGTAATTTTACTCCACTATAGCCTAATTATTTGAAAACTTCAGTTACTAGTTACTTTGTAGATTTGTATTATCATTACAAAACATAGCTATACTTTAACCACTTCAGCCCTATACATTTCGGTCATTTGAAAATATGGTGATGAGTCTGACTTGAAATGTATACATGCTGCCTACATTGTATAGGCTATATACTTTTGGTAGCCTACTTCAAGTAATTTATTATGCCAATATTTTGTACTTTTACCTAAAAGTAGCCTACATTTTGAATTCCGGACTTTTACTTGTAACAGAGTATATGTCTACATTAATATTGCAGTAGGGCCTATATCTATTGATACATTTACAAAATAAAATAAAAACAAAAATGCTCATACTTTTTCCACCACTGCCGGCGGAGCAGACAGACAGACAGACAGACAGACAGACAGACAAACAGCACCGCCGGCCTATCGCACGCACGCACGCGTGTGGCCGACCCCCCGCTGCCTTGCGCCCGCCCTGACTTGTCCCCGTAGCGTAGACAGTGTCCTGCCCACCCGACCCACCGAACCGCAGCACAGGCTATACAGCAGCAGCACAGCACAGCACAGCGCCGGGGTCTCCGACTCCGATCGTCTCTTCTCCCCCAGCCAGGAGCCTAGGACCCGGCAGCCAGCCAGCACCACCCACCACCAGCAGCAGCAACGTCTCTCTCTGCTGCCACACAGAGTAGAGAGAGAGAGAGAGAGAGAGAGAGAGCGAGAGAGGGAGAGAGAGAGAGCCAATCCGATCCGAGGGGGCTTGAGTCACAGTAGATCGAGTGAGTGGTGTTAAAGTAGGGCAAGCCGCTTCTTTTCTCCTTCCTGCTTCTCTCTCTCTCTCTCTCTCTCTCTCTCTCGGAGGAGCCGGCGCCGGGAGGGAGGACAGCACAGCACAGTACAGTACAGTACAGTTTACAGTTACAGTACACTGACTGGACAGTCAGGAGGGGAGACAAGGAGAGGAGAGAGCACCGGCCGGACCGGCGTGGCGGGCGGGCAGAGTGGTGGTGGGCATAATAATAAACGGGGGGAGGACGGAACTATAAGCGACCACCCGCTGCAAGGAGAGAGAGAGCGAGAGAGAGAGAGACACCCACCACACCGAGAGGAGGACGGAAAGAGAGAGAGAGACTGACTCCTTCGTGCTGACGAAGATAAAGCTTTAATAGAGCCCCCCCCTCCTCCTCCTCCTCCTCCTCCCAGTGGTGGGTGGTGTCGTTCCGGGTTGTCAGACTAGAGAGAGGAGCAGCGCAGCGGTCTGCTCTGACCCCCGCTGGGTGGGGGGGGGGCAGGGTGGGACGGCAATAATCCAGGAAGTGGTGTGGTGGTGCTGCTGGCACACACACACACACACATACACTGACTGACACACACACACACACACACATACAGAGACGCCGGCTCAGGTGGGAAGGAAGGAGAGGCAGGTGACACTGCACTCACCGGCACACCACGCAGGACAGGTAGAGAGCCTGACTGACTACCGACGGGAGAGAGAGAGAGAGAGAGAGAGACACACCCGCCTGATACAACACAAGGTTTTTATTCCCGTTTGTTTATTTATAGTTTATTATATCGCCTCTCAGTCTCAATCCCCCATCTCTCTCTCTCTCTCTCTCTCTCTCTCTCTCTCTCTCTCTCTCTCTCTCTCTCAGTCTCTCTCTCCCTCCCAACCGCTCTCTCTCTCTCTCTCTCTCTCTCTCTATCAGGGTCACGGGAGGACTAAACCACGTCATGGGTATTCGGTAACTCCCGTGTGACGCGTCGACTATGTTCTCTCTCTCTCTCTCTCTCTCTCTCTCTCTCTCTCTCTCTCTCTCTCTCTCTCTCTCTCTCCCGGTAATACATTTCTCCAGGACAACCGAAACCAGGGCGCTTATTGTTATTATTGTATACTTTAACAAAAAACAAAAAAATGGGGTGGGGGGGGGGGGGGGGGGGGAGTAGTGCAGGACAGGTGCGAGTTTTATATACCTGCGCGCGCACCCGTGCGTGCGTGCGTACGTGCGCGCGCGCAGGTGAGCCACAGCAGCTAGCTAGGGGTCGCCGGGGACGTGACTTGTCTTTCTAATTATAGAGACCGCGCGGCTGTGACATCCAAACCCTGGGACCTGTTCACACGCACCTTACCTATATCCCTCCCTCTCAGAGGCACTCTCACATGCACACTCACCTGCAAATGCAATGCATGCTTGCAGGGCTGCTGCAGAGCTATAGAGCCCCCCCACCCACCCACCCATCATGGCACTATACCCCACACACACCCCCCCCCCCCCCCCCTGTCCTGCACCTGTCCTTGCACACCTCTGGGTACTGTAGTTTTCTGTTTTAAATTGCCTTGAACCTTTTCAACTATAGTTTCTCTACTGGAACAGGATGTTGGCTGTAATAACAGGCATGAGGCAGGCAGGCAGGCAGGCTGGCGGTCCCGGGGTTAAGTTTTGCTTCTCTTTTCAAAGTCGTGGTGGGTGGGGAGGGCTTCGGGCTTGTCTTGTTGTGTGTGTGTGTGTGTGTGTGTGTGTGTGTGCGTGCGTGCGTGCGTGTTTTCTGTGGTGGGCTGACTGGCTGAACCAGCCTAACAGGCTTGGTTTTGTCTGTAGCTGCAGTGTTGTGTTTGGTTTGGGCTTTCTCATGCTGCCTCTTCTTCCTTCCCCTGCTCGGAGGGGTTTGTGTTCTGGTTCTAGAAGACCTGCAGGCAAGAGGGGGGGGGGGGGGTCGCTGCTGGCGTCTCTCTACTGGTGTGTGTGTGTGTGTGTGTGTGTGTGTGTGTGTGTGGAGGGGGGCACTCACTGGATCTCTGACCCTCTCCCGTCGGACCGGTTGACATCAGAGATATGTGACGTAAGAGAGTGGTGTTAACACAATATTTTTTCTGTTGGAAGCTGTCACCCATAATTCAATAGTGTCTCCTCCTATTGCATGCTGGATCATGACAGACAGACAGACAGTGCCCACTTACTGTGTGCCCACTGAACATCCTTCACCTCTATATACGCACACGCAACGCACCAACAACATCCTTCCTCTGTGTTTCTCTGACGTATGGGGTAGGATTGCAAACCAACCCCCCGAAGTAGGAAAAACATGATTTCTTTTTTTAACCCATGAAGACTGTCCTTGAGGCCGATTCTATACGAAAAGAATGCCTTCTAAATCGGTAGTTTCTCATTTCGTGCCAAAGGACCCCCACATTGATACTGATAGCCGCTATGTATTTAGCCGTGGACCCCCCCCCCCCCCATCTGAAAATGTATTGTTGTGCCAGGGACCCCCCCCCCCCCCCCCCAGAAGAGAAGATTTGTGTTAAAAAATATTGAAAAGATTCAAAAATATTCAAACATATAGTACAATGTACTATTATGTTTGAGCTTGTATTCCTTATAAACCTCCGTTCTAAAACGTATGCGGTTATGTATAGCTAAAACCCATTTAAAAACACTTTTCTGGTAATACCAAATATCTAGATTCATGTTGACATGTAATTGGGTTTTCATTATGTTACAATTTAGCTATTGGAAAAAAATAGCAGATCTATACAAGCTTAATTGTATAGGTCTGCTATTTTTTGAAAAATCGTGAAATCTTTGAATATATATATTCTTTCAGAGCCAACGTTTTTTTAACTCAAATCTTTGCTTCTGGTGGGGGGGGGGGGGGTCCCTGGAACAACATATTTTCAGATGGGGTTGGGGGGGGGGGGGGGGGGGGGGGGTCGGCGGCCAATTACATCTGGCGGTCCTCCTTGACATGAAATAGTTTGAGAACCACTGACATAGAAACATGAGGGTTTTTTCAGAAAACCGTCAGGATATTTAGAAGACATTTTGTAGAATCGTTCCCAGGTCTAAATGGGTTAAGGCAATAGGAGACGAGAGGGGGTTGTATTGTCGTGGTTGGCATGGCAGTGCTGTGGCATCGGCGAGTCTCGCCAGCCGGCCTGCTCAGCCAATGCCAGTAAACCACGATAAAAGCAAACGACCTCAAAGTGTTCTGTTGCTTTTTTTTCTTTTTCATCCAACAGCGCCACACAGCACTGCCATTAAATCATTTTTTTTATTTTTTTAAAAACACGGGTTAGTATAGCACAGCAGTGTTCAATTTCGCTAAATTGCGTCGCTTTTCCATATATACTGTACCGAAATAGTTCCCCCATTGTTTTCTGTTGCCATAGGCAACTCGACACCGACCGGCTGGACTGGCCCACCACAAAGTATCACAACAGTATACTGGTGATTTATTCCTTGTGTCAAGGACCTCTGAATTCACAATGCATTTGGGCCACAGACGGCCATTTTGTAAAGGTATGTTGTGCCAGGGACCCCCCCCCCCCCCCCCCATAAGAGAAGATTCGCGGTTAAATCATTTTCAAAATGCACCATGGACGGCTTTTATTTTTTTAACCCATTCTGACCGGGCACCCATTTTGGTCATCATGTTACGCTTTATGTATTGAAAAATAGCAGATCTACAAGCTCATATCGCGCCACCGAGTGGCGCGATACGAGCTTGTAGGTCTGCTATTTTTGAAAAATTCGAAGAACGACTGACATTTTTAGAATCTGATCTCAGGTCAGAATGGGTTCATCAGACCAGTGTGTGTCCCGTGGAAACCTCGTATGAATCTGATCTCAGGTCAGAATGGGTTAAATAGCCTAATGTACAAGCTCTCAACTGTGACTGAGCTTTGTCAGTTCGTCTCTTTTCAGTTTTCAATAGGGTTAAAGTGGTTAAAACTGTTCCTCATTTTGCTGTGGAGTCCCCTCCTCCCACCCCACTGAGAACCATTGATGTATACGTTGGTGTACTGTCACTGTGGTTATTGGCATGGCTTCCGAATGCCTCTCGACCACTCACGGTGCATTGTACTCATGCTTCCGTCACATTCTTGCCCCGTAACCTGATTATTCCCATGCAGTAAATGGGGTTATCGGTGTGCAAATCAATGTTTATTCAGAGGAATGACACTATAGAGATGATTGCGGTGAATTATATTGTCCTTTCTTCTGTGTATATTGAAATAATGAAAAGTAATCCATGCTATTATCATAGTAATGGGTACGGGGGAGTGTGTCGCGGGCGAAATAAGACCCGGACTAACCCATATAGGGCTCCATCTTGCGCCACCCATATCCCTTATCCCTAAACTTTATATGACTTTCTTTTTTAAATGTTTTACTATTTCGAAAATCATTTAAAAATAGTTAAACTAGCCGATCTACATCTACACGTTGTGAGCTTGTATATCGGCCATTTGCCATTTTTTAAATGGTAAAAAAAAAAGGCAAATAAGTTTAGGGATAAGGGGTTAAGATATAGCCCGTAGTAGACTCAGGAGGTACTATAGTAAATGCGGCTGCTTGGGAAAACGGATGTTTTGAGGTTCGATCGCCGCCTCCTCCTCCTGGCTGCGAGTGTCCTTGAGCAAGGCACTGGACTGGACCCCCTAATCTGATCCCGATGAGCGATCTTGGTG
>NC_137868.1:44487011-44507011 GCF_963924005.1 Protomyctophum bolini | reverse complement strand
GTGGTTTTGTTTTTTTCCTAACGCTGTAGTCCTCAAATGTTAAATGTATTCCATTCAATGTAAGAAGCGCGGGCGGCTTGACTATTTACCGAACTGCATTGACCCGCTGCAAAACAGAGTGCAGCACTACTGCTGCAGCCGTGACTGTCAAACGCTATTCACATTACCGTACAAATTAAGTTACTGTACACTACCGTAGCCTGCGTGGAAACTTTGAAATGGTCCCCTCCCGAGAGCTCGCTGCCCATTCCTTCCTCCGCCTTTTCCCCTTCAGCAAAGGCCTGTTCAGAGGGCACGTTATACTCCCTGTTGTGGCTCTATTGTTGGTTCCAAACATTTCCACGTTGCCAACAAACCCACTGATGCACCCAGAGACTTTGGATGCACGCAGATCAAAGAAACAGATTGTCCAACAGGTTCAATGTCATTTTTGGTTGCATTTACTGTCGTGTCGAAGTGCAGTGATATACATTACAATACAAACAGGCACATTCTCTCTTCCTTATGGCATGGTCTCTGTGTTGTGCTGTCTGTCTGTCTTTCTCTCTGTCTATCTGGTGAAAACCGTTTGTCCACCAGGTGCATGCCGCTCCCCAATCACCCAGGCCTACTTATACCCTCTGTCAAGCAATTAGGCCTGGGGAGGCGTGCCCCTGTTGTCCAAACAATAATTAAATTATAACCCATGAAACCAATGCAGTAGCTACAACAATTGTGATAATAATAATAATAATAATAATAATAAATAGACATACAAACAGTGAGGATGGCTTCTACACTTACGTTATACTCGCGTGAGTATTCACGTTATACTCACGTGACTGGGCGTTATCCGTCTGCTTGACGACGACGACGGGGGCTTCGTTTCGACCGCAGGTGTTTTTCCCCGTTCGTTTTCTGTCTCCATCTCTAGCGGTCAAGACTCTTCCTCGTTGTTGGAGTAGAAGTACTTCACAAGGTTGTCTGAGGCACACACAGCCGCGCTGCTGCCTGCTTGCATGTGGTGGAAAAAAAGTACACTCAACATTTTTGTATCAATACTGCATTGTAGAAATGTACTTGAATACAAGTATTGGTATGAAAGTGTACTTAAAGTACCAAAAGTACAAAGTTACTCATTATGCGGCCCGGAATGTCTCATTTCACAACTTTTAAAATGTATAAATAAATACAAAAATGTATGTATATAATTCTTTTTGAAAATGCAGATCTACAGAAGTCGATCTGCTATTTTCAATTGGCCAGAATGTACTGTATATAGGGTAAGGTTGAAGTGGTAAATGTATTTTGTAATTTTTGTAATACAAATATTGATTTAAGTTTCTTAAATGTGGTGGAGTAAAAAAAGAATACATAAAATTGGAAGTATAAAAAATATATACTCAAAAAAATACCTCAACATTGTACAGTACTTTCCGTCACACCACTGGCTGCTTGCTGCATCTCACTTGGCTTGATTTGTCACAGGCTTTGAGGAGACAAGGTTTTACATTGAGAGGAAAGTACTTTCTTTTCCCCCGCCATGATTTCACTTTGCACTTTGCACGCAGCTGGATAGCTGTAGCCATGGCCTGCATGGAAGCAGAGGGGTTACTGGCTGCAAAACTTCATGATTACTGTGCCTTAACCCTCTAACACCCGCATTAATTTCTACTTGCAAAAAATAGATTTCAACCTTACTACTACTTTCTACTACTAGGACTGACACTAAAAAATATGTAAAAAAAAAAAAAAGTTTGATGAAAATTTTATAATAATTATATAATAATTATATAATAATATAATAAATTAATAATTTACATTTGGGGGATATCTTTCACAATAATGAATAAAACATGTTCTAGACATTCTAATGATCACAAAAAAACATATATTACAATTATTTTACCTACTTTTATTAGGGTAAAGGTCAAAAGTCTTAGGTTAAAAAATGTTCAAAATCGCACAGAGTCCAGACATTTTTTATTTGTGTGAATTTCAGACTCTGTGGGGGGTGTTTATATGCAAATATCATGACCAATGGCATTGAAATGGCATTGCAATGAACATCACTGATGACGTTTAGGTGAAAAAAGAACAGAAACAAATTATAATAATTTAGTAATTAATTAAATTAAATTTGTTGCTAAAAAGCAACTCTGGGTGCTAGAGGGTTAAATATCTAAAGGTTAAAAAAAAAAACCCCAGATATTTTTCTCTTCATATTTTGTCATATATTAAGACTCCAAATTAACTGCATTTGCATAGGAATGAATTTGTCCCAAGCGTTTAGATCACTTATCTTTCTTTCTTTCTCTCTCTCGCACGCCGCACATGCACATGCACATGCACATGCACATGCACATGCACATGCACATGCACATGCACATGCACATGCACATGCACATGCACATGCACATGCACAATTGCACATGCACACACAGATAGACAGACAGACGGACCCTAGCCTGGGCACCATTTCATTTAGCGTATACAGTATGATCCTGCCGGGAGTGGATGATATCCTTACGTCATGTTGTATAGTATTGTTTTGTAGTCGACAGGCAGGAACAACAGGCGGCGACTTTATTGAGGAAAAGGAAGGTTCCTTCCTTTTTTTCTCAATAAAAGCTACAGGCTATACGAGAGCTTTTATTTGAGGGAAAAGGAAGGAACCTTCCTTTTCCCTCAATAAAGTTGCCGCCTGTTGTTCCTGCCTGTCGACTACAGAACAACACTACAACATGACGTATAGCGATATCGTCCGCTCCCGACAGAATCATACGGACTTTTGAAACGGAGACCATGCAGGCTTTCCTCCGAGGTGGTGGTGGAAAGCCTGGTGAGGCGAGGTTAGGGGGGGACCCTTTGGAAACATCTGACATCAGATTTCATAAAAAAAAAAAAAAAAAGTTTCCCCTCGTCTCCCAGCTGTCAGCTGGATAATGTCACTTTTTCCCCAGCAGGGATGAACTCAGGACTGACTTTTAGAGACTTGACGCCTGTATTAACTATAGCATCTCTAACGCAGAGACTAACGTCTCTCTAACTCCAGTGTTGGGTCAGCTACACGTAGCTTAACTTGCCCAACACTGGTTTTAACTATTCCTCTTAGTGATCTAATTATTGATTTGATGTTTTGCTCCGGTAATAATTGAAAAATAGCAGATCTACAAGCTCATAGCGTGCCACCGAGTGGCACGCTACGAGCTTGTAGGTCTGCTATTTTTGAAAAATCGAAGAACGACTGACATAGAAACATAGCTTTTTCAGAAAACTGTCATCTTCAAACAGACATTTTTAGAATCTGATCTCAGGTCAAAATGGGTTCAAGTTAATTGATAGGCCTATTAGCTATGATTCATTGCTATCCGCAGTGTAAGCTAAATGTACTGGCCCGACATTGCCTAACTCAGAGACTTGATTCGACTAGTAGAAACAGTTAAAACTTTGAATTTGATTACAGTTTGGCATTAGGACAGGTGTGAGGATGACATTCCATCTGTGTGATTACCTCTATAGGGAAACTCTTCGTTGTTGTCATCGTAGAGCAGCAGGGACAATTTCACAAATGTTATAATTGAGGCGTGTGCATGTGTCATGCGTGTGCCATGCGTGTGTGTGTGTGTGTGTGTGTGTGTGTGTGTGTGTGTGTGTGTGTCCTGTGTGTGCGTGTGTATTATGAGTGTGTGTCGAACGCGAGATAGGAAGCTGTATCGTGGAGGAGGGGGGGGGGGTGAGCTAGTCATTCGTCGATGAGAGTTCTCACTGTTCTTCAAAGAAAGAGAGGAGAAAACACAGATGTTCAGTTCAACTGTTGAACCTTAAAACAAACAAACAAAGCAAAAAAAAGGAAAAAAACCTGTTTGATTCTTTTTTTTTAGACCATTCACATCGTCTCCTTCCTTATACAGCCCCAGCCGGAGTCAGTCCTGGCTATATACTGTATGAGGTGACATTATAGGCATGAAACTGTCCTCCTCAGACAGACAAACAGGGCAGATACAGGGAGAGGATATATACCACTACAGTAGCAGTTAGTGGACATGAGCAGTGCGCAATAGTTTGTGTGAGTGTGTGTGTGTGTGTGTATACACACGCACACATAATGTGCATGTGTGTGTGTGGTTCAGGGTGTGTCATTATATAGTGACTCAGCGCGCGCAAGAGCAATGTGTGTGTGTGTGTGTGTGTGTGTGTGTGTGTGTGTGTGTGTGTGTGTGTGTGTGCGTGCGTGTCCGTGTGGTAACTGGAATTTGTCCTGCTTCTTTCCGTACACGTCTTAAGGAACCGTCCTAAAATAACACTACACAAACCTGCTGTACCCATTCACTCTGTGGGCTCTCTCTCTCTCTCTCTCTCTCTCTCTCTCTGTCACTCTGTGTGTGTGTCTCTCTCTCTCTCTCTCTCTGTCACTCTCTCTGTCTGTCTGTCTTTCTCTCTCTCTCTCTCTCTCTGTCACTCTCTCTGTCTGTCTGTCTTTCTCTCTCTCTCTCTCTCTCTCTCTCTCTCTCTATCTCTCTCTCTCTGTCACTCTGTCTGTCACTCTCTCTGTCTGTCTCTCTCTCTATCTCTCTCTGTCTCTCTCTCTCTCTCTCTGTCACTCTATGTGCGTGTCTCTCTCTCTCTCTCTCTCTCTCTCTCTCTCTCTCTCTCTCTCTCTCTCTCTCTCTCTCTCTCCTATCCTTCTACTGTGTGGCACTTTCCTATAAAGGAACACTATGTATTTTTCCTTCATGGAGATTCTCAGCTCTTCATGATGATGATGATGATGATGATGATGATGTAAACAGCCTTTCATTTGAATCACAATTAGGCCCCATTTAGACTGCAGTCACATCCAGTCAAATCTGATCCAAAAATCAACAAAAAAAATCTCTCAAATCTCATCTTTTGGCCCCCGACCGTTCACAGTGCCATTTGCCACAGTGACCAGATGGGATCTGATCACAGATCTGTGTGTTCAGACCGGCAGCCAAATCCAGCCTGATTGAATCAGATCTGTGCCACATCGTATAATACGTCCAGATTGGAATCTGATTTGTTTTAATCCATTTTGACCTGAGATCAGATTAAAAAAAAATGTCTTCTTCTACATCCTGACAGTTTTCTGAAAAAGCTATATGTTTCTATGTCAGTCGTGTTCTTCGATTTTTCAAAAAATAGCAGACCTACAGTACAAGCTCATATAGCGCGCCACTCGGTCAGATTACTACTGCGTTTAGACTGAGACAGATCTCCTGGAATCAGATTTGAATCAGATTTGAAGTCACATTGGGAAACAATGTGATTCCATGTGACAAATCAGATTTCAATGTTGATCTGATTCAGGCTATAGATTTGGCTGCCAGTGTAAATGACACACACACACACACACACCACACACACACACACACACACACACACAATATCAATCAATACTTTGTAAACTTGACCTTTTGGCTCTGTAGTTTGGTCGGCTCCTTTTTCCACTTTCCAAACACTTTGCCGAGAATATAGCCAATCTGCAGGCTCACAACAACGCAGGCTTGGAAAGGTGTCGAAATGGTTAATGTAAAAAAAAAGAAAAAGGAATTAAGTTCCTGTCACACAAATATTTGGCAGTATAATATCTCTTGAGGACCCCCTGGTTTGAAAATGTGCACAGAATGGGTCAGTGGCTGCTCAGTGGCTGGATGGGAACCGCAAGGTTGCCAGTTCGAACCCTGTGGGCTCCTCCCCCAGAGTTGGTGTCAGAAGTGTCCTTGAGCAAGACTCTGAACCCCCTGATTGCTCCTGATGTGCTGGTTGGTGCCTTGCATTGTTTCCGCTCCCATCGGTGTATGAATGCGTGTGTGAATGGGGTGAATGTATAATGCACAATCTTATGTAAAGCGCCTTGGATAATGGCGCTATATAAATGCACCGTTTATACCAATGGGGACACCAGCTTTGGTTAACCTGTGAACCTGTTGGCTCCACCACCAGACTATACAGCCTTTCTTGGAACCGTCCCTCCCTTGTGATATAATTTTGGTTATAAACAAAGTAAGCTTTCATATCTCCTCTCCTGCACTTGTTTATACAACCCATTTTGGGACGTGAACCCCTTTTGGTGTTTTTAAGCATTATGTTATATACTGTAGCTATTTTTGAAAAATCGTGACAATGTGCCGCAAACCTTTGAATATATTCTCTCAGGGCGAATATTTTTAACTCAAATCTTTGCTTCTGGGGGGGGGGGGGGGGGGGGGGGGGTCCCTGAAACTACATATTTTCAGGTGGGGGTCGGCGGCCAATTACATATAAAATCTTTTGGGGGTCCTTGACATGAAAATGTTTAAGAACAACTGACACAGAAACATGTTTTTTTTTTACTGTCATTTAGAAGGCATTCATAGAATCGAGCTCATGTCTAAATGGGTTAATCTGACTGTTTGTGCCAGTTTCACGCTTTCCTCTGAACGAACACATTGTACAGACGGAGCCCCCCCCCCCCCCCCCTCTCTCTCTCTCTCTCTCTCGCTGTCTTACTTCCTCTATGACACTCGCCCAGCGCGCCACGCATGCCGTTCAACATGCAGTTAAACTCATCTAAGATACTAAAATACTAAAATACAAAACAAAGTGCAACGCTGTCGCGAAAACATCGCCGTGTTACAAAATGAATCTATTTTGAGCGGTTTGAACATGAGACAGAATCAATGCAGACGAACCTGCATATACAGATTTGTCTGGCTATACAGTATATATAGGGTATATATGCGCATGCGTGACATCATCATCAAACCAGGAAGTTATGCAGGAATGTCTATACTGTGTTGCAAAAAACCTACTTTCCGGCCTTGATATAGCCCCATATAACATCCAAACAGAAAAGTCCTATATCTGATTGCATTAAACAACGTTAAACAATGTTAACCCATTCTGGGCGGGGAACCCCCTTTGGTGTTTTAAACTAAGCATTATGTTATACTAAGCTCATAGCGCGCTATGAGCTTGTATAGGTCTGCTATTTTTTGAGAAATCGTGAAAATGCAGCACAAATCTTTGAATATATAATTTTTCAGAAGCCTTTTTTATTGGTATTTAAATTGGTTAAACTCACTTTTCCCTCTCAACTTTGCCACTCAATTTGACACTCAATTTGCCATTCACTTTTATGCATGCGGCGCATATACCCTCGATATGTGTCGTGGCACTGTTTGTGTAAATGTTTATTTTTGTTATACCGCGTGGTGCATACTGTTTTGTAATAAGTAGCCTTGCCGAGCCATGAGGCTCATATAGGGACAGGAGCCTATCTCCTCGTTTCTGTATAGCGTGAGGCAGCTTGATGTACAAGTGTACACCCCCTGGACATGACGCTAGTATGTCGCAGGGACTTATACCCCCCCCCAATCCAACCCTTTGATGCTGAGTGTCAAGCATGGAGAGGCACTGGGTCCCATTTTATGACAGTCTTTGGTATGACCCGGCCGGGCGGGGATCGAACCGCCGACCTCCCAGTCTCAGGGCGCGGACACTCTAAACCACAAAGGCCACTGAGCTGGTGTTTTGTAATAAGGTTCATATGTAGGATGTGTTGTGTTGCTCCTGCTCCCCGTCCATGTTATTGCACTGGGCCCCCGAGGCGCTGCAGTCCACAGAAAAAGAGAGCAAAGAAAAAAGACAAATGAAAGACGTTGGGACAAGACAAAGACGTCTAGACTATAGGAACGATAAGAACCGTCAGTCACTCTGTCACTCTTGACAGTCACGACAGGAGGGAGTCGAAAATAAACACGCGCGCGCAGCCATGCACACACACACACATGAAGGCTGTTAACCCGTTCTGACCTGAGATCAGATTCTAAAAATGTCTTCTATACAACCAGTATTTTCTGAAAAAGCCATGTTTATATATGGCAGTCGTTCTTCGATTTTTCAAAAAATAGCAGACCTACAGGCTCGTATATGAGCTTGTAGATCTGCTTTTTTTTCAACAGCTAAAGCATAGCATAATGCCAACGCCAAAAGAATGGGTTAATGCTGTCACCGTTTGTGAATTATGTCTTTTACAGTGGCTTTGTGTGAACTCTGCAAGATCGTATATTTCTACTTGCAATTTTTTTTTTCCAACCTTACTACTACTTGTACTACTAATTTCACAATGATAAATGTACATGTTCTAGACATTCTAATGATCACAAAAAAAAAATATATATATTGCGGACATTTAACTTTTTTTCCCCAGGGTTAAAGGTTAAAAAGTGTTACAAATGTTCCGAGATTTTTGAAGTTGTGTGCATTTCTGCCCCCTGGTGGTGGTGTCCCCATGTAACGATAATGATTTTTGTTTTTGTTTTTTTTTCGCTTTAGCCGATCTATACAAGCTCACAACGCATTGTGAGCCTGTAATGGCTATATACTTTCATTGTACATTTCATTATACATTATGACTGACTTATATATTCTATATAAATTCTAGAAGTGTATAGGGCTATATAAGTGTTTTTTTTTAAAGCTCGCAAGTCGCAATGTGTATGACTGTGACGCAGTGTTGCGTTTGACCTAAAACTTTATTGAATGATTTTGAGTGGTGCAACCACTCAAAAAGGAACAGCAACAAGGAACAGCAATGTGCGTGTTCACCTATACCTATGTGTTCGTTCACCTACCTGGCAATGAGCACCAGTATATGACTATGAGTACCAGTAGGGGGGCGCTGTTGTGCCAGAAACGGAGAGATAGTTATTTGTGCTGCACTGTTGCCTGCTCATGAGAGAGACAGAGAGAGAGAGAGAGAGAGAGGAGAGAGGGGGGGGGGGGGGAGTTGCACCACTCAGTTCACACGGGTGTGATTTTTACTTACTTATACATTCTGAAACGGCCGTTTGCAGTTTCTCGGAGAGGGAGGGAGGGGGGCTGGTGGGGGGAGAAGATGGAGGGGCGCTCCTCTCACTGTGACTCACCAGCTGTCAAACCTTCTTCTTCTTCTTCTCAGACAGCAGCAGGAAGAATGGCAGACTAAGGAAAACAAAACACACACACACACACACACACACACACACACACACACACACACACACACACACAGAAAGACTCGGTGTGACAGAAAGGTATTTCCGCGGACGACCCAAACCGTCATCCCATGAGTTTTGACACAGACTGCAGGTTTTTTTTTTTTTTTTAGACGCTTCTCTCGCTGCTATTATAACTCGCCTATATATATCGCCTCGGCTTGTTCCCGCTGCAGCAACAACGCAGGCGTTGACGTTAACCCATTCTGACCTGAGATCAGATTCATACGAGGTTTCCACTGGACACACCCTGGTCTGATGAACCCATTCTGACCTGAGATCAGATTCTAAAAAAATGTCAGTCGTTCTTCGATTTTTCAAAAATAGCAGACCTACAAGCTCGTAGCGCGCCACTCGGTGGCGCGCTATGAGCTTGTAGATCTGCTATTTTTCAATAGCTAAAGCATAACATAGTGCTAACACCAAAATGGGTTCCCGGTCAGAATGGGTTAACACGTCGACTGCAGCGGAGAATTGTGAACCGTGAAAATCCCCAATCCCGATAATATACCACAGTCTTTGTTTTAGCCGACACCGATACAGAATACCGATATATATATATATACCAGAGAATAATATTTGTAATATACAAAAAGAAAGAAATATCTTTAGTTATTTTAAAGTCCACCGACCGGGGAAGAGTGTTTATGGCTATATCTAGCTATATATCTCGTGTTGTGTTTATATAGCAGACTGCACACTCAAATGTGCACTTGCCGTTTGGGGCAACTCCAAAGCAAACTCCACATGCCCCGACATTTTATTTTACCTGTCATAGTGTCAACCCCCTTACCCCCCTGTGTCGTATCGCTGGTTAGATTAGACCGATACCGATATGACCAGATTTGAACAAATAAGGGCCGATACATTACCGATACAGTATCGAGACATCTCTAAATTGCTGGGCGCCATGATTTTAAAGGACCACTTCACCACTTTTCAACCTATCTTCATATAATAGGTCCTCACTAATAATCACGAAAAAAATGGCACGATTGTTTTCTACTCTAGTCTGTGTCTCATAGGAGGGCTGTGGGCAGTTTAGAAACTGTGACATGGAAGATCATTAGGCAGATCTTTTTTTAACAAAAAAAGGTTTAGATTATCATTATCCATTTTTGCATTGCAACTTTTCAGGACTAGAAAGCCTGCAGTTTCTATTAGCTTTGTATTCCCCGTCGATGATGTCACTGGAAGACGGTTTCCAAACTGCCCACAGCCCTCCTATGAGACACAGACTGAGTAGATTTTTTTTTTTTGCCATTTTTTCATGATTATTTGTGAGGACCTATTATATGAAGATAGGTTTGAAAAGTGGTGAAGTGGTCCTTTAATGGATTAAATAACCCCTTGGCGTTCGGGGTGTTATAATGACTGCAACGCACACCCTCTCGTGTGTTAATGCTTAACCCATTCTGACCTGAGATCAGATTCATACGAGGTTTCCACTGGACAAACACTGGTCTGATTAACCCATTCTGACCTGAGATCAGATTCTAAAAATGTCAGTCGTTCTTCGATCTTTCAAAAATAGCGGATCTACAAGCTCGTAGCGCGCCACTCGGTGGCGCGCTACGAGCTTGTAGATCTGCTCTTTTTCAATAGCTAAAGCACGACATGATGCTAACACCAAAATGGGTTAATCGGCAGCTATACCGGAGTGCGGCTATACTCCTGCCACTACTCACATAATCTCCTAGTTTAATTCGATTTAAAAAAAAAGGAAAAAAAAGTGGATATGATCAAATGTAGATAATGAAAACATATCAGGCATTTCCAAAAAGGAAATGCATGTTGTTTTAATTCATTCTGACCAGAAGCAGAGGGTTTTTAAAAAACATATCCCCACCGGCCATAAAAGTGAACGATCAGAGAGGGGATTATTATCACATTCAGAACGGGAACCCCCTTTTGGTGTTTCAAGCGTTATGTTATACTATTGGAAAAATAGCAGATCTACAAGCTCATAGCGCGGCACCGAGTGCCGCGCTACGAGCTTATAGGTCTGCTATTTTTTGAAAATTTGTGAAAATGTGGAGCAAATCTTTGAATATATATTCTTTCAGAGCGAACATTTTTAACAAAAATCTTTGCTTCTGGGGGGTCCCTGGAACAACATATTTTGAGATGGGGGGGGTCCTTGACATGAAAAAGGTTGAGCACCACTGAGTCACTGACACAGAAACAGAAAACGGTTAGACTTCAGCAGCCTTTTTCTTTGTAATCGACCTCAGTCCAAAATGGGTTATATCCCCCATCCCTCCCCACCCAGGACATCCGACCCTGATTATAGCTAAAAGTTTGCTATATTTTCCGCATTATGTTGTCGTTCCTGTATCCTGCCCCACCACCAGAATCATGGGGATTTGATTCCTTTCATGGTGCAGCATCCGGCTTGGGCCCGATGCGCAAACAAACACAATTTGCCTTTTTTTTGGGTTCTTGGGTGGGAAGCCGGCACGTGGAAGTTCCATCTCTCTGTCATTGTAGCAACCATGCAGGACACCTGTTCAGAAGTCATGTTCCTCTATGCTTTATATCTCTCTCTCTCTCTCTCTCTCTCTCTCTCTCTCTCTCTCTCTCTCTCTCTCTCTCTCTCTCTCTCTCATATAAAGCAGGCAACAGTGCAGCACTCTCTCTCGGTTTCTGGCACAACAGCGCACAACAGCGCCCCCTACTGGTGCTAATAGTCATACTCGTGCTCATTAACGTCACACGGACACATATAGGTGAACACACCACTCAAAAATCAGACACGTCTGAAGTGAGTGGTACTGTACTGTACTGTACTGTACTGTACTGTACTTTACTGTACTGTACTTTACTGTACAAGCCCTCCTCCCTGGCCTGGTGCGACAGTGACACATGGTGGTGAACATACGCTACTATAACGCTATTTCCGTGCTTGGGCAGACAGACAGACCCAGCGACACACATGGCTGTCTAAAACAAATCACACTCGTGTCGTGTGCTGCATGTGAGGGGCGCCTCACTCCTTTTAAACCAACGCCGTATACTCTAAACAGACATTTAAAGTCCATATAAGGCTTGGCTGCCACGTGACGTCAAGTTTAGTACTCTAAAGTTTCATAGAAAACTGCAGGATTTAGAAGACATTTTGTGTAGAATCATTCCCATGGGTCAAAATGGGTTACGTTTCTATATCTGAACCAAAGCTCGGTGTGGTTGAATCAGTGTGAGATCTGCAGGGGATCTTGTGTGTTCTTGTTGGGGGTTCTATGAGTGTTATAGGAAAGTTCTAGGTGTTAATGTCTGAGCCTCACACACTTAGCTGTGTGTGTGTGCGTGCGTGCATGTGTGTGTGTGTGTGTGTGTGTGTGTGTGTGTGTGTGTGTGTGTGTGTGTGTGTGTGTGTGTGTGTGTGTGTGTGTGTGTGTGTGTGTGCGTGCGTGTGCGCGTGCGCGTGCGTGTGCGTGCGTGTGTGTGCGACATATCCTAGCCTGGCACACCACAGTCCACAGAGTCAATCTAACACAATGGCAGGTGGGGGAACCAAGAAACTGGCATGCTGTGTACGTGCTGGGTGTGTCTGAAGCAGGTTAGTCAGGTGTGTGTGCGTGCGTGTGTGCATGTGTGTGTGCGTGTGTGTGTGTGTGTGTGTGTGTGTGTGTGTGACATAAAAACTATCGTTGGATGGCTCGGGGGCGGGGGGGCACTTGTTTGTGGAAAATCTGGTCTGCTGAGATGTGTGTGTGTGTGTGTGTGTGTGTGTGTGTGTGTGTGTGTGTGTGTGTGTGTGTGTGTGTGTGTGTGTGTGTGTGTGTGTGTGTGTGTGTGTGTGTGTGTGTGTGTGTGTGTGTGTGTGTGTGTGTGTGTGTGTGTGTGTGTGTGTGTGCGTGCGTGCGTGCGTGCTTGTGATATTGTTCATGAGGTCCGTAGGCAGGAGAACATGCCGTGTGTGTTAAAAAAAAAAGCTATCATGTTTACATTTAGACTTGAATGGTCAATTTCAACCATTCATTGTAATGGCATCCGGTAACAATAACGTATGTTGTTGTACTATAGTCACTGGTTTGCAGTATAGTTATCAGGCTGGAACTACCAGACCGGAATTAGAATTACCCCCAAAAAAGAATTCCCTGCGATTCAGGGCATCATCATTTTAGGGCCTAATAATACCCAAACAACCCCCTTGCTGCACCGTAGTTTAGGGCTCATTGGTTCCCAACATTTTTATACTGAAGTACCACCTCAGAAAATATTTGGCTCTCCAAGTACCGCCATAACAACTGAATAATGCTGCTGTCTAATATCACTAATCAGCTGGTGATATTTCTAATGTAAATCCGTGTGCTGTCAAATCTTCTATATTGACGGCCAGGTGGATGGCCCATTTCAACCAATTGCTTGGTCCAGAAGTATACTACCTGTAGTAATATACATATTTCTTTCCACTTCTGTCTTTTTGAGTGGTGCAACCACTCCAAGGGACAGCAATGTCTGTGTTCACGGTACCTATGCCTGTGTTCACCTATGAGTGACCACTCGGTTCACAATTTTCTTTCCTCCTTTTTTTGGGGCAAGACTCAGCAGTGGCACTATACTAGTACCAGTACCAACTTTAGCTTATATAGGTAATAGTTTGTTTGGTATTATCTATCTTATCTATCTTCTATTCCAAGTCGTATAGGAACTGGCGAGACCAAACTGTAGTAGTTCTACTCGATTCCCGCATTTTCATTGAGACACTTCAGCTCAGGGCTAACGCATTTATCGTTTATTTGCAATGATAGATGCATTTCGTTTGGCAGTGTGGCTCTGCTCACGTGATGAATGCTGGGGCCTTGGTTATAGTCTTCGGTCTTCCCATTATAAGTCTAATGTGTTGAACGCAGACATCTGAACTACTGTGTCACATATAGCATGTAGACTAGAGTGAACGCAGAATAGCGACTGCTTAAATGAACCCCCCTGATGTACTGCGTGTTATCTCGAAGCAAACGAGCGACAGACAGACTGATTAGTGGGAGTACATATGAATTAACTATTAACGAATGAAAGGGGGGGGGGGGGGGGGATAATTAGAAGCAGCTTCCTGACTTCTGTGGCTCCATGAATTATCGCTGCGCTGGATTAAATGGAGGATTGTGGAGCCAAAACAAAGTGGTGCCGGAAAAAACCGGAACCACTGTTTGTTTTTTTTGTCAGGTGAAACCTGACTAACAATTAACAGCTCATGAAATGTAGAAGACCTAGTCATATACATGAGTCATACCGAGTATACCTTGTCCCATGATTGGCTGCCACACACACACTGCTGTCATGTATTGGTTACTCGGGTCACATGACCAGGAAGCAAGGTATAACAGAATTTTTTTAGAGACACCCAATGGTGTGTAATGTAATGTTATGATTGACTGAGAACCGGCCGGTTGAGAGGAGCGTTCGTTACTAAATAAAGAAACGTTCACCTGACAAATATCACAATCATTGTCATTTGTTTTATATATCTGTGGCCTATAGACCGGATCTCAGGTTTCCCTCCCGAGGTGGAAAGCCTGGTGACGCGAGGTTATACATCTGTACAGGTGTTTCTTTATTTCAGCCACCTCCTATATGTCAAGCTTTGAAGACAAAAGTGTGTTTTAAACTATAAAAGTGAGGACGCAAATTGTGATTGGGCCAGAATGAATGATGTATGATGACGTATAATGATAAGAGCACCCCTCACTTCACACGGGTGTGATTTTTACATTACACACAGCCCGAAGATTTGTATAGCGGCAGTTTTATCCAAAAACGCTTTACATAGATTGTGCATTACATTCAACCACACCGCAGGCGCACACACACACACACACACGCACATGCACACACACACACACACACACACACACACACACACACACACACACACATTCATACACCGATGGCGGAGGAAACCATGCAAGGCACCGACCTGCACATCGGGAGTTGAGAGGAGTCTCGCTCAAGGACACTAAACGAGGGAGGGCAGAATCCATTTTGCCGGCCTGGCCTGCCGGCCGGTAAACAGGGTAAACGACCGGCCGGCCCTTAAAATGACCGGAAGGCCGGGCCGGCAATATGGATTCTGCCCTTGCTGCACTAAACTCTGGTCTACATTACAAGCTCACAACAACAAACACGTCGCAGCACTTGTAGATTGTCTATTTTCGGTTGCAGGACACCGTGTTCAAAGTATTATGAAGCGTGAAGCCTTTAGCTGGAGACGTAGCGTATATACGTATACACGGCATTGATTTTTTACTACACGGAGAAGAGAAACCTTTTTCAACGCAAACGCGCAAATTCGATCAAAGTTCAGGAGACGTTTGGAAAGGTGATCCCCTTGATGAACGCTGCCTTCAGGTTACGGCGTGTAAAGGAATTTGGGAAAGGGTGCCATTTGCATTTCTGTCACTACAGTGAAGGCTTTTTACAGGCGGGGTCAAAGGGCAGGGGCTCGAGCATAAACATAAAGGTTATATGACATTAATTTTAATACATTTTTATTTTATTTATTTTTTGTTTTATGACCTCAATTGCGCCCCCAAAAACCTGAACTTTGAATATTCAGTGGATTTTCTGGGGTTTTCTCTGGGGGTTTGGAAGCCTTTTGAGCTGCAATGAAAACAGTCAAAACAAGTGAAAACGGTGACATCTGGCTGGCATATCCCATTGACATATCTATGGGATTTGCAGGCTGTGACATCACAAACAGCAGGAAAATCAGAGCACTTGTTTGAGCCAGAAAACCCCAGGCCACAGAAAATCTACTGAAAGTTCAATTGAGCTCAGAAAATAATCACAATCCCTTTTACGCCTTTGATGTCTAGTGTATGTGTGTGTGCGTGTGCGTGATAGACTTACAAACCCACACCAGAACATGTGGGGCCACGTTACTTAATTATAAGTCTTAGATGCTGGTGCAGGTTGGTGATGCTGGGGTGGAGCGGTCAGCAGTGAATGAATCATTTCACAGAAGTGCATATTTGTACGTCCTTTAAATGTTCCGATGAATTGAAAATGGAGGACCCTGATGTAAACAAGTCTTTAGTGCTTTGTTCTGGTTTTATCCTCGTATAGCAGTTTTTGTGTTGATCTGTACTTTCGTTGAAATGTATTACCCATTCTAAAAACAGTGAATAACATCATCAATCAATCGGCAGCAAAACAATGTGAAAGAGTGAACACCAGTCTGTTTAAATTGTGTTTCTCAAACATAAGAAAATCTAAACATCTAAAATATCCGATCTACAAGCTCACCGATGCATCGCATCATGACGCATTGTGAGCTTGTAGATTAGCATTTTCTCAAGGACCCCTGGGGGTCCCACTTTAAGAACCTTATAGGCCTATGTCTCTCTCTCTCTCTCTCTCTCTCTTCTGTAATTAAAAGTTCAAGCTGAAGTTCAAGGCCAGAGTGTTGTGGGCAGAGGGGGATGAAGCTAAACCCTCATTAAAATGTCCCCTGGTCTAACAGAGCTGTCAGAGAGAGAGAGAGAGAGAGAGAGAGAGAGAGAGAGATCAACATGGAGTTCATTCCTAGAAACTACTGTTAGTCAGTTAGTTGGACACACCTGCCCCCTGCTGGCAAAAGCATTGAAACTCATGTTCAAATTAGCTCCACAACGATGACGTGAAAGCTTTATGTGTGTGTGCGCACGTGTGTGTGTGTGTGTGTGTGTGTGTGTGTTGCACACACTTCAGCAGAGCAACAAATTATTAAACAAGTTAAGTTTACACAAATTGTGTGTACTGTAGCTATCGTTGACTCCAAATTGACCCGCTGTCTCTGCGTGATGATGTCACTTACTGGCCAACTGGGTTTTACTTCCCGTTTCTGTGACGCATGCAGGTCAAAGACAATCTAGAGCAAGAGACAATAACACTCCCATTAGTTCCCATTGTAACAACCAGCGCCCATGCAGTGCCTCTGCCATTTTGGAGTGATGACCGCTATACTTCCGGTAAACGTTAAAATGTCATGCTGTACAAACAAAAACGTGTTTTTATTCTATTTTTATTCTATTCTATAGAATTTAGATCAACTACAAATGATTCCCGAGCAGGCATGGCTGCGGCTCACCGCTCCAAGAGATGGGTCAAGTGTGACCAAATTTGACTGAGGGACTGCCATTGGATTTTTTTTTTTTTTTCACGTCATGTGAAAGCAGGGAATTCAAACAAAGCTTCAAATTGACATATTGGGTTGTTCAGTTGTACCCACCAGTTTTGGAGATATGGCTTACAGAGTGATGTCTTGCAGAGAAACAGCGAGTTGATAAAACGGACTTGAGAAAGGTTCACTTCTGTGGACTCTTAACGTTACACCTATAGCTACATGTCTAAGCATTTAATTCATATTTACATGTCGATTTCAGCTCCGACACTTATTTCAGACATGCTCTAGGTATATGTGAAGAGTCTGCCTGTGCTGTTAACTCATTTTGGTAAAAAAAAAAGAACATAGTTGTTCTCTGGTGAAAAGCTGGAATTTGCGCGATGGCAGGCTCTCAGTCAAACCTGGTCACAGATGCAGAGAACTAATTTTGCGTATGGGACAAATATTATAGCTAACTTAATCTAACACCAGTAAACATAGACGTCCATGTGATGGTAGTCGCTCGTGCTATATCCTCCTAATCTTTGTCCCCGTGTGCGTGTGTGTGTGTGTGTGTGTGTCCTGTGTCCCCCCCCGCAGGTGGTGATGTCATCAGGCGAGGACGGTCTCATCGGGATCCCCTTCCCGGAGCACAGCAGCGAGCTCCTGTCTCGCCTCAACGACCAGCGCAGGGCGGGGCTGCTGTGCGACCTGACGCTGACGTCGCGGGGCGCGCGCTACCCCACGCACCGCTCCGTCATGGCCGCCGTCAGCCTGTACTTCCGCCGGCTGTTCGGCGTGGACGAGGAGGGCGGCCTCGGAGGTATGGTGTTTTTTTTCTCCTTTTGACTAAAGCTATGACGCTAAAACTGTTCGTCGTTTTCACGGGGGGAAAACTAAATGAAAAGTAAATTAAAGAAAAGCTATGATGACTGAGGTGACTTAAATATACTGAGAATTCTGTACGACATCAAAGCAAATTACATTTTAGTAAAAACAAGTAGAAATTCGTTTTTGTGAATAGTTAGTTTTCTTGGAAAAACAACACAATGGGAAATGTGCACAAAAACGACACCCACTTTTTTTTACTTGTAAAAACTGATTCTGAATCAACTAATCGACTGTGGATTTAGTTGACTAACATTGTGTGACATTTAGTCGACCAAAGCTAGACCAACACTAAACCATTTCAGATGACAAAAAATATGACAAAACTTTTAAGTTTTATTCTAAATCACCACTATAGGCGGGAGAGGGGACTCTGCGTGTTGGACTGTAATTAAAACTTAACTTTAAGTTTTATTCAACCAGGGGGAGGGGACTCTGCGTTCTCGGTGTGCCAGCTGGACTGTAACTAAAACTAACTTTAAGTTTGATTCAACCAGGGGGAGGGGACTCTGCGTTCTCGGTGTGCCAGCTGGACTGTAACTAAAACTAACTTTAAGTTTTATTCAACCAGGGGGAGGGGACTCTGCGTTCTCGGTGTGCCAGCTGGACTGTAACTAAAACTAACTTTAAGTTTTATTCAACCAGGGGGAGGGGACTCTGCGTTCTCGGTGTGCCAGCTGGACTGTAACTAAAACTAACTTTAAGTTTTATTCAACCAGGGGGAGGGGACTCTGCGTTCTCGGTGTGCCAGCTGGACTGCGTGTCTCCGGACGCTCTGGACGCTCTGCTGGACTTCGCCTACACGGCCACGCTGACCATCCGCGCGTCCAACATGAGAGACGTGCTGCGAGCCGCGCAGCTGCTGGGGATCCAGTGTGTGGAGGACGCCTGCCGGGACATCCTGGGAGAGGAGGAGGAGGAGCAGGAGCAGGAGCAGACCAGAGGAGGACACAAGGAGGAGGAGGATCGAAGGGGAGGAAGGGAGAAGGAGGAGGAGGAGGAGCTGGTGGTGGCAATGGGGAGGAGGTAGGCCCGGTCGCAGTTATTACATCCGTCCCATTCGTTCGTCCATCTTCAACCGCTTTTTTCGGGGTCGCGTATTATAACGGGGGGACGAGACTATTTGACATTCAATGTTCTTTTTTCCACAAATGAGTCTTGAAAAATCAGAGTGGTCTTATATTGGGCACATTAAGGGTAATCCCTCCTGTCGATCCTCCTTCCAGTGGAACATTTCAACAATCAGCAGAAATACCCGATCTATAAACAATTGATGTTACTTTGTAATTTGTCTCGGAAAGATTCGTTTCTTAATTATCAGTGTGCATTCGTATAATTATGCGCGCACCGTGAATGTGCTCAGGTTTTTTTTTAGTGCGCCGGGCGGTCTCGTCACAGAGACGGCGTGTGTCTTGTTTACGAGCGGCCGGTTTAAATTGGCCGTTTTAAACGGTTAAAACCTATGGGCCATGGTAAATGATGAACACCTGTGTGGGGGAGTGCTCGAGACACCGCAGTGACGTGGTTGTTGTTTAACTACCTATTATGTAAAAAAAACAAAAACAAACGTAATTTTCTTTTTTTTGTACATTTAAAAACTGTGTATATTGGTGACTATAATCTAGCATTCTAGTTGATCTTGAGGCCTACAAAATAATTGACAATGCGACAAATAATCGTTTTGTGACAGCCCTAGGAGGAAACCTGACCTCCATCACCAACAACACCAACACCTGCTCCACCAACACCAACACCACCACCAACACCACCACCAGCAGGGGGCGACAAGCTACGACAAGCTGGGAACGGCAGCAGCGGAGGGACGGGAGCCGCCGCCGCCGCAGCCGCGAGAGCGAGGATCCCGCCGCAAAACGGACCGCAAGAAGATGAGGAGAGTGTCATCGGTGACAGGAGAGGACGCCGCCCCACCCCAGACCACCGCCATGGACTCCACCACTGCCCTCCTCCAGGGGGCGCAGCAGCAGCAGATCCGCCCCTGCTCCACC
>NC_137868.1:44464223-44486811 GCF_963924005.1 Protomyctophum bolini | reverse complement strand
CGCACGTGCGCGCCCTCCTCGCCCCGTCGCCCCATCGGTCGTCGTCGTCCCTCCTAATCCCTCCCCGGGAGGACGCCCCCCTCCTCCTCCTCCCCCCGGACCACCACCTCCACCACCTGCACCGCCAGCTCCTCGTCAAGCACGAGATGAAGACGGAGGAGGAAGAGGAGGAGGCGGCGGAGGCGGCGGAGGAGGAGCTGGAGGGAGAGGGACCGCCGACCGCCGCCGACGGGTCCGAGGAGGCGTCGCCGGCGTCCGTGCTGGCGGAGCGCGTGGGCCTGGGCGGGGCCGGGGGCGGCGGGCGCAAGAGGAAGTCCAGACGCCGCAGCAGTGTCCCGTGTGCCAGAAGGTCATCCACGGCGCCGGGAAGCTTCCGCGGCACATGCGCACGCACACGGGGGAGAAGCCCTTCCAGTGCGGCACCTGCGGCGTGCGCTTCACGCGGTAATAAAAAAAACAAAACTAAACACACACTCCATTCCTTAGTTTTCCAGCTGGTTCTCACACCAGTGGTCCTTGAGGAGTAAAAAAAAACACACTCCATTCCTTGTTTTCCAGCTGGTTCTCACAACCAAGTGGTCCTTGAGGAGGTAAAAGAAAAACACACACTCCATTCCTTGTTTTCCAGCTGGTTCTCACAACCAGTGGTCCTTGAGGAGGTAAAAAAAAACACACTCCATTCCTTAGTTTTCCAGCTGGTTCTCACAACCAGTGGTCCTTGAGGAGGTAAAAAAAAACACACTCCATTCCTTGTTTTCCAGCTGGTTCTCACAACCAGTGGTCCTTGAGGAGGTAAAAAAAGAACACACACTCATTCCTTGTTTTCCAGCTGGTTCTCACAACCAGTGGTCCTTGAGGAGGTAAAAAAAAAAAACACACTCCATTCCTTGTTTTCCAGCTGGTTCTCACAACCAGTGGTCCTTGAGGAGGTAAAAAAAAAACACACACTCCATTCCTTGTTTTCCAGCTGGTTCTCAACAACCAAGTGGTCCTGCTTGAGGAGGTTCCAGGTGGTCCCTCCTCATACTAAATGATGGAGAGGTTGGTCGTCAAATGGACCCTTCTTGAGAGTGTAAAATTATTCTGTTCAAACATTTTATACCTTGCAAGTTACCTTACACTCAAATCAAATGCTCTTTATTTTAAAAACACTTTTAAAACAATATTTTACTCAGTCACAAATGGGTACAATTTCTGCATTGGAAGCAGCCATTTCTCTCAAATGCTATTCATACAAAATGGATGCTACACCCATGCAGTTTCACCAGGAGCTGCTTTTATACGTTTATGTGCTCTATACTATCAGTGGTTCTCAAATGGACGCTGACGGGTTCGTTTGGTTTCATTTTACTCTCTCAAGAGTTAATTTATTGTTGCAAACACCTGCATTAGGCTACTTAATTTACAAGAAGTCTACACAATTAGAGCATGTAAAACCATTCTTATCAACATCAAATGGTGGTCCGTGGCTCAAATGCTGAATATATATAAAATGGTCCTTGATATGAAATAGGTTGAAAACCACCGCCTTATTCTGTTCACCTAGAGCAGGGGGTCTCAACCCTTTTCATTTCAGGGCCCATTATATTTTCAGCATTTGATGAGATTTTAGCCTTTCTAGACCCCAAAAACTAAAGAATATTTTGTTGTCGTTGGATAAGATTTTTGTCTACCATTCCATGCTTTTGGCAAACGTTGACCAAAAAAATAACAATTATTCTACGTTCTATAATTGTGGGAGACTTCTTGTAAATGAAGTAATGCAGAAAATAATTTAACTCTTGAGAGCGTATACAATGAAACCAAATGTACGTCCGTATATACGCTGTACACGGCTCCATTTGATTTAATTTTACGCTCGCAAGAGTTAAAGATCTATTATGAGGGTCCATTTGGTTACCAACTCTCCGTCATTTTAGCTACACACGGGACCACCTGGAACCGCCTCAATTAAGGACCACTGTTGAGAACCACTGACCTAGAGAATCGCTATAGTGTTCCGAGTGATTAACATGTTGATTCAATGATCTCATGTTCTCTCTCTCTCTCTCTCTCTCTCTCTCTCTCTCTCTCTCTCTCTCTCCGCCCTCTCAGGAACGACAAGCTGAAGATCCACATGCGCAAGCACACGGGCGAGCGCCCGTACCCGTGCCCGCACTGCCCGGCGCGCTTCCTGCACTCGTACGACCTGAAGAACCACCTGTCTCTGCACAGCGGCGCGCGGCCCTTCGAGTGCCCGCTGTGCCACAAGGCCTTCGCCCGCGAGGACCACCTGCAGCGCCACCGCAAGGGCCACAGCTGCCTGGAGCTGCGCACGACGCCGGCCCCGCCGCGCCTACGGCGGCGGAGGGGGAGGAGGAGGAGGAGGAGGGCCCCCGGGCGAGGGCGAGGAGGAGGAGGAGGAGGAGGACGGCGGCGGCGGCAGGGGGGGGGGCCTCGGCTGACGTAGGAGGAGGAGGAGAAGACCCCCAGCACCACCAACACCACCACCACCAACACCACCACCTCCTGGAGCCCCTCGGCCCCCTGCAGGCTCACCCGTTCCTCCACCACCACCTGGGCGGAGGAGGAGGAGGAGGAGGCCCCGCCGCGCTGGTGTTCCCCCCCGCCGCGGAGATGAGGACAGGGAGAGGGAGCGCTCGCTGGCCCTCCAGGCGCTGGTCCAGCTGGGCCCGCACGCGCTGCACGCCTTCCCGGGCCTCCTGCGAAGCCTGGATCTGCGGGGAGGAGGAGTGGGAGGAGGAGGAGGAGGAGGAGGCGACATGGAGATGGAGGAGCTGGGAGGAGGAGGAGGAGGAATGCCCGCTCTCCTCCTCCTCCTGCCCGTCCTCGTGACAGATGGGCCGACGAAGAGGAGGAGGAGGAGGAGGAGGAGGTGGGAGGAGATGATGGCGAAGAGCAGGAGGAATAGAGAGCGAGAGAGAGTCTGTGTGCGTGCGTGCCGTGCGTGCGTGCGTGCGTGCGCGTGCGTTTGTCTCAGGTGGACTACCTGCCGCTCACTTAGTGGCGCTTAAAAAAACAGTCAAAAGAAAAAAAATCTAAAACGAGAGAAAGAGAAATAATTATATAAAAATGGAAAACGGGTTTTCTGATTATTATTTTTTTGTTTGTCTTCTGGCTCTTTTCATTTTTTATTTTATTTTCCTTATTTATTTTTTTTAATCTATTTTAAGTTTGTCATTTTTATTTGTTTCTGTATTTGAGTTTTTTTTTTTGAGCTGTTTGGTTTGTTTATTTTGCTGTATAATATGAGCATTATTGGGAAGCTTTTCTTTCACTATGCAAATTCCAGAGCTGTAAAAATGGAATGTTTTGTTCGGAATAATATATGCATTATTTTAGTTTAATCTACGTTATTGATTCAGGTGCAATTCTCAAGGTCATATCAGGTAGATGTGGACTAGCTTTAGAGTAGATGCCGCCATCTGGCGGCCACCGCTGGAATTACAATCAACTCAATCAGGCTGGCTTAGTTCATTTAGAAGCAATAACTTGCTGCTTTGATCTTTTTCTATATAGTCTTAAGAATGTTCCTTTACGCTGGGTGTTTATACCAAAGACTTTGGTTTATCTTGTTCTTGAAAAAAATAACTAAACCCTTTTGCGTTAACTTGAACGGAGACCGTGGACTCGTGGAGAAATGCAGCCAAGGTTTGGTTTATGGGAGACCTTCCACGATTCCCAAAAAGTTCTGAAAGCCATGATGAGGAAAGGACCTCTGAGCCTTCCTGTAAGATGCCTGACCAAAAAAGAAAGAACAAAAAGAGAGGGGAAAAGTTTAAGAGGTTTGTGTCGAGTTGCTGACTAGAAAATCTGGGTGGTTTTAAATTAATATTTTTTTATTTAGACAAGTCCTCCCTTTGCTAAAGGCTGTGTGTGAATGCAAGTCCTCCAAAATTCTTCTCCTATATGGGGCTTTCTATAAAAAGGGAAAGAATAGAGAGTGAGGGAGAGAGACAGAAAAAAGGGGGGGTAACGAAAGGGAAGGGATGAACAAAATGGCTGGCCCCGTTTTCTGTATTTATTTATTGTTATTTATTTAGGCTCGACTGTTGAAGCTGGTTGTGGAGCTTTTCCACGCTGACCAGACCACACGGTCCACCTCAGACCTGGTCCACCCCCCCCCAAAAAAACTCCCTCTTATTACAATGTCTTAATGCTTATAGAAGCCACGTTGTGCTTGGGACATATTTAGTACCTTCCTGCGGGGCGCTTTTTTTGTCTTTCTGTCGGTAATTTTTCTTTATGCATTGTTTGCACATTTTTAGCCCCACCAGGATCAACAACAACAACACAATAATAATAATAATAGCACATTCCATCGTCTGCGGTAAAGGGAACATAGCAACAACAAAAGAGAGAGAAGTTAGTAGTCAGGGGGGGTCAAAACTATTCAGGTGATATTATCGTTACGTGATATTATCGTTACGTGTGTAATGGTACTGTACGATTAGCCACGTGATGGTCTTATCTATGATATGTGTTGTCAATGTCGGGTGGAAACCTTGTATGTCCAAAACGGTTACTTTCCAGGAAATGGGGGGGGGGGGGGGGGTAAAAAAAAGAAAAACGGATGTCAACGTTATCTGCGACATACTAAAATCCTACTGTATACAGATTGTGCTTCTATGCCACGGCCCACTTCTGTGGGCAACGTGGAAGTGCCTGAGTCTCGCCTACAACAACAACAACTGTGGACTGTTTTTCTTTGGTCGATCAGGGGTTTTTTTTCAACCCTTTTCATTTCAAGGCCCACTATTTATTCGGCATTTGTGAGCCACGGTCCACCATTTGATAACAATTTATAGCCTCTCGGACCCAAAACTAAAGAATATGTTGTTGTTGGATTAAGGTTTTGTCTAGAATTCCATGCTTTTGGCAACAACCGCTGACCAAAATAACAATTATTTTAAACATTCTCTAATTGTGTATAGACTTCTTGTAAATGAAGTGACGCAGATGTCGTAACAATAATGTAACTCCCGAGAGCATGAAATGAAACCAAATGGACCCGTTTTACGCTATAGTTCGACTGAGCTCACCCCCTTTTCGAGTTGCGACACGACAGAATAGTAAATCATGTCTTGAGTGTTTATTGGCCCTAATGCCACTCAAAAAAGTGGCGGCTACTGGCCAATCACAGCACATCCTCGCACAAGTGCAGTGCCCGCAATCATGGCGTGTATCCACACTTTTCCTGGGCTGTGTGTGTGCTCCGGTTCCTGTCGATTTTGATCCAATGAAAGCCAATGAAACTGGTCAGATGACCAATGATATCCAATGACATCAACAGGAACTGGAGCACACACACAGCCCAGGAAAAGTGTGGATACAGTATGTACACACACACACACGCCATGATGTTTTTCGGGATGACACCGCTGATCCATAAGCTCACAACGTGCAGGCGTAGATGTGCATTTCTCGCCACTTTTGCGTGACACTCGTTGTCTTCCGTAGGGCATTAATTTATGAAACACAAAACGTAGACGATATGGAACATACAAGGTGTTCTGCCCGACGATGGCGATCACGGTACTGTACGATATGCCACATGGCGGTTTATGAGCCGTAAAGGGGGCGGGGCCCATTGGCGATGATGTCGTCGTCATCCCGCGTCTTTTCTTTCCCATTCCGCGCGCGGGTTGCTTCGTTGTTGATGAGCAACAACACCCAGCAAGGAGGCCCTGCTGCTATAATAGCAGCCAGCTAAAGTAATGTGTCGCTTCACGCTATATCGATTATGTCTTAAAGCGGAATTTGTATACTCCCGTATCGTGTTTGACGCGTCGCTTTGGACAAGCCGCATGCACGCCATCGCATACGGAGTACTGTATACGTTTGCCTTTTTAAAGCTCCAATCCGTTATACTTTCATGTCACTCCCCACCCGGGGGCTTCGAACCCCCCGGTCCCGTACTTGTTGGCGCGAGTTTACTGAGTTTTGAGTTATACGACCAGTATACGTGTCGTCCTCGACCACATGGTCTAATTTCCTTTAAGAGTTAAATTGTAATTAAACGCCAACGATCACGGATTGCAGCTTTAAAAGTTAAACGTTTCCTATTTGTAATTGCCCTTGTAGCCGCTGTGGCGTTGGAGTGCGGACCTGTGTGCACTATCCACTCCTCGCCGTGTAGAGAAAGAAAGACAAATATATATTTCTAAAAAAAAAAAGAAGATATTTGCACTGTGAGATTATTTTGAGAGCTTCAAGCTTGTTTTTTTGTTGTTTTTTTTTGTCCGTTAGATTCTTCTGATTCTTCCATATTAATGAATTCTGTCGGTTCTTCACTTCCTGTCCATTACGTCGTCCAACACAACTTCCTGCTGCATTCTACAGACTTTTATTAATAACTTTGGTAAATAATGTATACATGGATATTGGGGTGAAGTTGCCTTGGGATTAATAATTCTAATTATTTTTTGTGTTGCAACTATTCTCAGGAAATCTTGAGCAATGCACTAAGTGATTCTATGATATGAAACAGGGGAGGGAAGAGTTCAGATGTTTTTGGGAGTTGAGCCGCATACCCCTCGATCGTGTCATGTGAATGTCGGGACGTGTAGTCGATGACATTGTGTAACGTACCGTTTGTAGCCTGAAATCCACACAGCACATCCTCACTCCTAAGAGGGCCCATAATCGCTCGCCGGCGAGTATTCACACACCAAAGCATATTCACACACACACAGTCGATGCCTGACTAATACGGGTTGGTGCCTTTTTATTTGCGATGAAAAACGGGCCTTGTTCCGACTACAAAAAATGTATCACCGCATGATGTTCACGTTCTGTGCGAATGTACTATTAAAATGACGCAAAATAATGTTTCTAATTTATTTTTCCAGCTAATCACTTGCACAAAATGACAAAAGGGAGAGCCGCCGGCCCTGTCGCGTGACGACCTCAACACTTTACGCAGTGACGCCTGGTCAGTTCCCCTTGAAGTTTACCGCGCTACGCGCTCGCGTCTAATCCGTGGTGTTTCTCCGTGAATATCGTGTGCGTCCGAATGAGAGACACGCACACAAAGCGCACATTTTGAACGAAGGCAGACGGTATACGATACGGTCTATATGACTATTGGCCACCCAAACTGCGCACAAAGTTGTGCGAGCACAAAGCAAAGTGTGCTCTTCTCAATTGTAATAGTAGATACCGACCGAGCGTCCAAGTATGACCGCTTGGGAGTGAGAATGCGTTGTGAAATCCAACAGAATGGAAGTGAAACTTTCTGAGGTGTTGTTGGGATGTAAAAGAAGTGTGTGTGTGTGTGTGTGTGTGTGTGTGTGTGTCTGTGTTGTCGTCGTGTGGGATGGGTCAAGTGTGCGTTTGTTTTCTTGGCTTGGTGAAGGGATGTGGGTGGGGGTCCCGGTTTGAATAGAGACCCCGTTATCAGGGATACATTTTTGTTTTCAGTTATTTAGTTGACCTCAGAGATATTAAACTTATTTCTCATCATTTGTTTCCGATAATGTAAAGAAAACAAATAAAGAAAATATGTATCTTGTCTGGCGTTTGTCGTATTATTGGATTCTTATCAAAACAGTGACAATGGGATAACCTATTTAATAATTAGTTGACAAATGTCCCCTTGGTGTCAAATGCTAAGCTCTCTCTATCACTCTCACACACGTGTGTGTTTAGCACTGATTCTGTCATATAGCATAGGATAGGCTATTAGCTATAGTCTATAGAAAGAAGCAGTGCGTGCCTTACAGAAATAAACAGGGCACAAATAAGCACCTTGGCAGTGAGCTGGTGATGGTGGTGAGTGAGTGAGTGACGTTGAAGTTAATCTGATTACTTTTAATTCAATTAAGTTGACGCATCTCCCACAGCCTCACTGACACGCTTCCACGCGGCAGAATCCCTATATTATTAAGTAGTATTCTCATTTCATTCGTGTGATGTCTCTCGTCCAACCACCCTGCAGGTAAACAAAGCTAAACTGTATAGTTGTACGTGTTTAAACGAACCTATATGCTCTGACCTGAAAATAGCAGAGCTACAATAAGCTCACACTGTGAGCTTGTAGCTCTGCTATTTTCGTGTGTATGTCACACGGCCTGATTAAAAAACAATGCAATGTCTTCCTGACCTGCAGCAGGTGTTTCTAATTATGTTGCTTTTGATGTTGCGCACATAGGCGGCGGGTGCATAAGGCTAGGGAAGGCTTAGCCTTCCCAAAAATTATGCTGGGTATTTTTTTAAATATATATAATATATGTGCGCAGCATTATAGAAGGCTATTGTGTTTGTGTGTGTGTTGTCGCTGCCCCCTGGTGATCGCTGATCGGATATAGGCTATACACTATACAGCAACTGGCCTAATCAGCATATGATTGACTACTATTGGTATGTCTGTAAACCTCGTCCTTCCAATCGCTTTGTAGGCAGCAAAGAGTAGCGCGCGCTGGTTTGTTTTGGGAAACAGCAAAACGCAAAATGTCTTTTTCAAGGCAAAGATAAAGTAGCCTAATTCAGAAGAAGAAGCTGTGAGTCGGCTGTCAGAACTCAGTGCCCGCACGGTTCACAGTTCACACCACTGCAGCAACACTGACACGTTCAGCGGAGTGACTGCTGTCTCTGTGCCGTCTGTGAAGACAAGAGCCATGAGCCGCGACTCCCGGAGGGGCAGCAACACCGCCGGGTAATCTACACTGACTGACTCGAGACTTGAGAAAAAGACGTCCAAAAGTCGTTGTCTGTGTATAGGCTAATTCATTGGTAAAAGTATGCTAAATAACTCATTTTTAGACCATCTGGGAAATAAATAAATAAATAAATCCGCGGCGGCCTCGCTCCGCTCGGCCGCGAGAGTCCCCCCCCAACGCAATTCTATAGCCTACCCAAAGGTAAAACGCACCCGCCGCCTATGGTTGCGCACCTGTTGTATTTACGTCTTCCTGCTGCAGGATGTTACTGGGCCGTGTGCTTCTCGGCGCAGGTGTGCGCTCAGTTGTGACGCGTCCGTGTGTCCTCCCTCGCACCCTTGCCTCAAGCTACAGCACCGCAGCAAAACAGGTAGGTCTTGACTCTTAACTGTTCTTTGCCTTCTTCCACATATAGGCTACTATAGCACACTGTACTGTATTTAAATGTTTGCAGTGTTGGGTTAGCTACATGTAGCTTATAACTTGCCCAACACTGGTTTAAATTATTTATTTTATGTTTTTGAGTGATGCATGCAACCACTCCAAGGAACAGCAACTTTGGTGTAGAGCACATTAAAACCTTCTACAGAAACCTAAGTGTTTGTAAAGACGATTTTAAACTAGTTATGTTAACAACTGACGAGGTAGCATACTTAGGAAATTGAGTGCCCTCCAACCCCACAACCACAAGGCCACTGGCCATGACAATATTCCCTCCACATTTCTCAGAGACTCAGCCATCTCTATAGCTCCAATCATCACCCACATAGTAAACCTCTCCATCAAACAGGGACAGGTCCCCGAAGATTTCAAACTGGCCAAAGTAACCCCCTTGCTTGCACAAGAAAGGTAGTAAATTAGACCCTGGCAAGTGGCAACTATACCGCCCTATTTCTATTCTAAGCTCCAAATTGAAAGTGATGGAAAGTATACTCTATGAACAGGTTGAAAAATAGCCTATATCTTGCCACTAATAAATTAATGTACGAGTTCCAATCTGGCTTCAGAACATCCCACTCCACTGACACATTCGAGTCACCTTCTCTATTTGAGCGACCACATCAAACATGAGGTGGATGCTGGCAAATACTGCGGCATGGTCATGCTGGACCTCAAAAGGCTTTTGACACCGTGAACCACTCCATACTGGTTAACAAGCTAAAAGCAATTGGTTTCGATAGCACATCAGTGAGCTGGATGCAATCCTACCTGGAGGGGAGAGAACAGATGGTTGAGGTGAATGGAACACTTGAAGACCTTAACAGGAGCCCTTGTACAAGGTTTCTTTGACTATGCATGCACCTCCTGGTACCACAGCACCTCAAAGGCCCTTAAAACGAGTAAGACGCGCGAACGCGGGAAGCGAACGCTCAGCTCCATATATGGGCACAAAAGGGGCCAGGTCCACAACAAACAAATCACTGGCCCCTTTTGTGCCCATATATGGAGCTGGGGTACCTGGCCCCTTTTGTGCCCATATATGGAGCTGAGTGATTGCTGATGCAACACACTCCATATTTGGATAGCGGGACAGACACACGGACAGACAGACAGACACACAGACATGATCTGCTAGGTCTCATAGTAAGTGCTCACTGTGAGATAGGTTGGAAATGGGTGACGTCCTCCTTTAACTAAATAGGGATAATTGTAGGTTAATTAATGTTGTGGGAGCTTTGTATTACCTCCAGTAAGATATCTTTTTACAGTTAAAGAATGTGAGAAGTCATCCAACACACTAGGTTTTTTTAGGTAGAATGTAGGGGTAACTGTAAAACAATGTTCAAGTATTGTTATACATTTGAAAATAACTACAGGTTACTACTCCGGTATAACACTTTTGTTTGGATTAAACGGTTAATTCAGATTGTTGGACTTAAAGATGTAGGAAATATTTGCCATTAATATGGTGTTTGCAAATTGATTGCATGAGTCCCGTGGTGGGAGGTCTGGTTTTGGTGAATATAACTCCAAAATGTTCATTTTTCAGGAAATGAAAAATAAAAATAAATCAGGAAATGAAGAAAACCTTACTATATTTTGAAAACAAAGCAATACTGCCTCATCAAAGTTTGTGTTGATATTGTTAACTACTTGCACGAGAGTGGGGAGTTAGTTGCTTTAGCAGCGTTTTACTACTTTCCATTGGTTCAATATTTTCAAAACAACACACAATCGTAAAGGGTTTTCAATAGCACTGATTCATGCAACAATGAAGTTAGGTGCTTTTCTCCTGACAGCCACGAATACTGTAGCACAACTTTCGACATTCTGACAGGGACATTTATCTATAGGAGCATTATGGTGGCCTTAAAGTTATACCGTCAATGGCTAGGTTAGGCATACATACAGTATTATGTAATGTTAGTAGTAGTAGTAGAAGACTATAGTAGTCCTTATTGTAGTAACTCGGGTGTTCTGTCTGTCTCCAGGAGAAACCAAAGAAGACCAAGTTTGGTCCTCTGAGTGACCAGGACCGAATCTTTACTAACTTATATGGACGTCATGACTGGAAGTAAGAGACATCAATTCACTCTACTCTACCACTGTCGAACAAGTTTACAATGAAGCTTATCACAGTACTCTATGAATATAATTACAATTTACAGTGTTACATCTGTATAATACAACGTAACTTTATATGGGGTGGTTGTATTTTGTCTCCCCGCTCTTCTTTTGAGACATTTAGATCGTGTCAAAGCTCATCTAGGATCACAGGATCTGACACGAATTTTGACATTTTCACTGTTTCTGTGTTATTATGGGAATGCATTTTATTTTCTGTGTGTGTTTTTGATGTTATGACGTCTCTCCCTCCTCCTCCTCCTCCAACCAGGCTGAAGGGGGCACTGAAGCGAGGAGACTGGTATAAGACCAAGGAGATCATCCTGAAAGGTTCAGATTGGATCATAAATGAAGTGAAGGTTTCTGGGCTGCGGGGGAGGGGAGGGGCCGGCTTCCCCACTGGCATGAAATGGAGCTTCATGAACAAACCCTGCGATGGCAGGTAATAATAATAATAATAATAACAATAACATTATGCTTTTAAGTACTGTACTTTCTTAACCTGGGTATCTGTGTATTGTGTCTGTATGTTGCTTTTTTTAAAACACTGAACAAATGAACACTCCTACTTGGCTACGTTCGGATTTTCCGAACGTAGCTCGTCGGGAGAGACTCCAGACCTGAATCGCCAGAACATATTTTCTTATTGGGCGTGGCTAGCGATTCAGGGCTGGAGCCAGGCTTAGTTATGGCCTACTAGTGCACAAACAGAGCACGCAAGTACTGTCGACCGCTACGAACTTTCAAATCTCAGCCTCTCTGTAAAACATTGAAATTAAATACTGAAGTTGGGTTATAACTGGCTGTCAATGGTGACGTAATTACGATATGTTTCAATATTGGTTGGGTGACAGGTAACGTATACATGTATGTAAGCTATAAGTTGTAAGTTGAAAGTACAATACTGTGGTTGGCTGGCTTTTTTGTGTGTATATGCTTGGTAGGTATACTGAGGTTGATGGTGACGTTATAATTAAGATATGTTTCAATGTCGGGTTATAACTTGGCTGTCGATTGTGACGTAATTAGGATATGTTTCAGTGTCGGGTGAATTAAAGGTATAATGTCTCTATGTATACATGTATGTAATCTGAAACTTATTACGTCACCATCAAAGCTGAGATCAGATTCTAAAAAATGTCAGTCGTTCTTCTCGAGTTCTTCTCGATTTTTCAAAAATAGCAGACCTACAAGCTCGTAGCGCGCCACTCGGTGGCGCGCTATGAGCTTGTAGATCTGCTATTTTTCAATAGCTGAAGCATAACATGATGCTAATACCAAAATGGGTTCCCGTTCAGAATGGGTTAATTACATCACCATCAATACATACCAAGCATATACTGTACACGTTCATTCGTACCAGCACGACCACAATACCTGCGCGCTCTGCTTGTGCAAGTAATTCAACTAATACTGCCGCCGTCCCTCTCGTCGTAGGAGCTGTCGTCGTCGTCCGTGACGTTGACGCCGCTCCACGCGAAGACCGGCCGGGGCGCTTCCAGTGACATCATCATTAGGCAGATTTGTTTTTAAACAAGATTTTTTTTACAAAAATGTTTAGATTTTCTTTATCGTGAGAACGATGGCTTCCATTTTCGCATTGCAACTTTTCAGGACTAGAAAGCCTGCAGTTTCTATTAGCTTGTATTCCCCATTGATGATGTCACTGGAAGACGGTTTCTGAACTGCCCACAGCCCTTCCTATGAGACACAGACAGAGTAGAAAAACATTGCGCCATTTCTTCATGATTATTAGTGAGGACTTATTATATGAAGATAGGTTGAAAAGTGGTGAAGTGGTCCTTTAAGGAGTTCCCAATGACACGCCCATATACCGGTGACATCAGGAATGTCCATATATGGGCATGAAAGGGACAAGGACTGACAGATAGAGAGATCTCCATATATGGCCATGTCAACATGTCCATTTTATGGGCATAAAAGTGACACAGGCAGACGGATGCTTGTTTACATATGATTATGTAAATAGTGTTTTGATGTTTAATTTACATCATATTTAGCGGAATTGTCAGCTCTTATCATCATGCATCATCTCATACTGGCCAATCAGAATGCCTGTCGCCTGTGATTGGTTATAGCTGATTTGCTCGTTTACATATGACGTAAAATGTTCCCTTCAATGTCAATGGCGTTTAATGTTTTGATGTTTAATTTACGTTGTCTCTGATGTCATGGACACTGGGCTCACTTCCTTCCTGGACTACATGTTGTCTCCGTAAGACAGCTCTCCCCCCCTATCCACAAGGAGGAGCAGTGCACCATATATGGAGCTGAGTGGACCTGGCCCATTTTGTGCCCATATATGGAGCTGAGTGATTGCTGATGCAACACACTCCATATTTGGATAGCGGGACAGACACACGGACAGACAGACACACAGACAGACATGATCTGCTAGGTCTCATAGTAAGTGCTCACTGCGTTCGCAAAAACACCATTTCATGGTTTCCAACACTACATGCGTGGCTGTCCTGCGTTTGGGTCCTTATTACCTCACCTACAGCAGGACAGGACCAGCACCAGCAGCGCCAGGACCAGCAGCACCGTCAGCACCCCAAAGTCGTCCGCCAGCTTCCCCCGGCTGGTAGGCTGGTAGGCTGGTGCTGGAGCACCCACGGGCACCGTGAAGGTCCTGGCATCCGTTCCCGCCCCGTTGCTCACGCTGCAGGTCACGGACACGAACTGTCCGCTGGGGACCTGCACGGTGACGTTGCTGGTGGCCGTGCCGTCCCTCTCGTCGTAGGAGCTGTCGTCGTCGTCCGTGACGTTGACGCCGCTCCACGCGAAGACCGGCCGGGGCGCTCCCCGAGCCTCGCAGGCCAGCCGGGCCAAGCCGCTCTCGTTAATGGCACTGCTCTGGGTCAGACTGGTGATCACGGGGGGGCAGCTCTCTCCGTACAGGCCGCTGGTCACTGAGCCCATGATGCTCTCCCGGACCGGGAGAGGGACGGAGGCCGCGACGCCGAAGAGCAGGAGGAGGAGGAGCATCAACGTGAGGGCAGATGAAGGCATTCCGCAGGACACTCTGGGACGGAGAGAGAGAGAATGGATGCTTTCTCTCAAAAGCTGGCTGCTGGAAGCGTATTATGCGCTCACTCACATCATTTGAGTGTGCCCTCCAAGCTGCTTTTATGGATGGATATACTGTAGACGATGTCACACTGATGTCACAGTGATGTCACAGTGACTGGCCTCCAACTAACGTGGCCGGTGGCGGCATGTTGGAGGACCACATCGTGTCACCATGACTCAACCATAACCATTTCAGTCCATTCTGGAAGGCAACCCCTCTTGTTGTTTTAAGCATTGTTGCGAACGCAGTGAGCACTTACTATGAGACCTAGCAGATCATGTCTGTCTGTCCGTGTGTCTGTCCCGCTATCCAAATATGGAGTGTGTTGCATCAGCAATCACTCAGCTCCATATATGGGCACAAAATGGGCCAGGTCCACTCAGCTCCATATATGGTCACAAAAGGGGCCAGGTCCACATATACAGTAACAGCGGGACAGACAGACAGACAGACAGACAGACAGACATGATCTGCAGGGTCTCAGCTGCGTTCGCTTCCCGCTTTTGCGCGTCTTACTGGTATGTCATACTGTACCTATCTTCATATAATAGGTCCTCACTAATAATCATGATAAAATGGCACGATTTTTTTCTACTCAGTCTGTGTCTCATAGGAGGGCTGTGGGCAGTTTAGAAACCGTCTTCCAGTGACATCATCATTAGGCAGATTTGTTTTTAAACAAGATTTTTTTTACAAAAATGTTTAGATTTTCTTTATCGTGAGAACGATGGCTTCCATTTTCGCATTGCAACTTTTCAGGACTAGAAAGCCTGCAGTTTCTATTAGCTTGTATTCCCCATTGATGATGTCACTGGAGGACGGTTTCTGAACTGCCCACAGCCCTTCCTATGAGACACAGACAGAGTAGAAAAAAATTGCGTCATTTCTTCATGATTATTAGTGAGGACTTATTATATGAAGATAGGTTGAAAAGTGGTGAAGTGGTCCTTTAAGGAGTTCCCAATGACACGCCCATATACCGGTGACATCAGGAATTTCCATATATGGGCATGTCAACATGTCCATTTTATGGGCATAAAAGTGACACAGGCAGACGGATGCTTGTTTACATTTTATGTTTTATAGTTTTATGTAAATAGTGTTTTGATGTTTAATTTCATATTTAGCGGAATTGTCAGCTCTTATCATCATGCATCATCTCATACTGGCCAATCAGAATGCCTGTCGCCTGTGATTGGTTAATAGCTGATTTGCTCGTTTACATATGACGTAAAATGTTCCCTTCGATGTCAATGGCGTTTAATGTTTTGATGTTTAATTTACGTCGTATTTAGCGGAACTCCGACGTAATTTCTCCGTTCATTGTCAATGGCAAATATTGAGACGTGGCGGGGACAAGATTTAGCAGACATTTGACCTGATTTCTCCGTTCATTGTCAATGGCAAATCTTGAGAGACGTGTGGGGACAAAAGCTGTATGTAGGAGAGGCTCGCGCCCCTTAAAAACTAAGCCAGTCACAAGATGTATTTACAGTATAACATTGGCCATACATGACGCATCATGTCCTCAAAGTTTGTTTAACTGCTGCTCTAAACAAACATTAAAAGTTTGCATGTTCTCCCCGTGTCCTTCTCACAAAAAACATGCAGTAATCCTGGTCTCTAAACTGCCTCCCCCTGGCCAGCCGGTGGCGCCTGATGGAGGGGAAAGGAACTGGTCGGAATAACGTGTTCCTTCCACGCGTTACGTCCAACCAGGGAAACTCCCCCCCTGTCAGGTGTAAAAGGAGCAACTTGGACACTCAGGCATGGAGGAAGCAAGAGTTCAAGTCCGTTGCTCTCCCCAGGTTGGCGGAGGGTGTGTAGAGCCCATGAGGATCACATTAGATAATTGACACAGGGGTGAACAATGGGTTAAAAAATCGTGGTATAAAAAAGCCCAAATAAGTGGTGGATGTGCTGTTTGCAGGCCTAAGTACCTGGTGGTCAACGCAGACGAGGGCGAGCCAGGGACCTGTAAGGACAGAGAGATCATGCGCCACGACCCTCACAAACTCCTCGAAGGCTGCCTGGTGGCCGGCGCGGCCATGGGAGCCCGCGCCGCCTACATCTATATCAGAGGAGAGTTCTACAACGAGTCCTCCAACTTACAGGTATATATACATGTAGCAATAACCAAACAAATAAAGCTATTAAGTGTTTAATAGATTATTATACTAAGAATATACTGTACTAATTACACCATTCAGTCTGTCTGACAGATCTGGAACAATGAGAATAATACCAGCAATGGTTTTCCTGGCCTGTATGGTCATTAAGAGAAGATTTGTTTTTGGCTTTGTTATTCTTGGAAATGTTCCTGCAGGTTAACAGACTTTAAGTCCGTCAGCGGGTTTGTAATATTGCACAAATATAAAAGTATATTAACCGATTACATGCCGCAACGATATAGGCGGTGATGTGAGGCTAGTGCCGGTGGAATGCGTGACATAAACAAAGAAGAGCCCAGGGACGTGCAGAGAGTGTTTGCAAATGTTTTCCCAGTTTGAATAGGTTAAGCAGTGCATTTATTTATTTCTGCCTTTATTGATAGTTACTAGTGAAGATAGGAGAGTAGAGAGAGAGAGAGAGAGAGAGAGAGAGAGAGAGAGGGAGAGACACGCAGCAAAGGTTGTCATGAATGGGACTTGTCTTGAACACGTGACGTGCTGTCAGGCATGCGCCTGGACCACTAGGCCAGCGGGTGCCCTGTATTGTTGTTTTTGGTGGGGGCTGTATTAAAATCATCATGTGGATGGCGGATGGATGTCACAAACGTAAATTGCACTGATGTCAGACCACAACTGAAACTGTTGCCTTGAATGCCACAGACGAAAAACAGTCTAAGTCCACACTATTGATCCATAATGTATAAATGATTGATAAGGGGTGATTTGAACATGTGGACCCTGGGGGGTGGGGGGACATGTCTTTCTTTTGTTGATTGTTGATGTTGAAACCGTTAGTCCTTTCTCCAGCATCTGGAACGGGACCTCCGATCTGAACACGTTGAAACTTGTAGTCCTTTGCCCTGGAGGAACGCATCCTGATTGGGTTCACGACCCAAGAAGTTCCTCAGCATTTCCTTGGCATTCTTAGAACCACCAGGCTTCAGGATGCAATTTCTGTAGTCCAAACCCACCTTAGGGTTCATGATGCCTTCCCGTTTGAAACGGCTGTAGAACATGTCCATGGCCAACACCTCACTCCACAGGTAGCCATAGTACTGGCCATCTAATATGTCAATCCATTCAGAAGGGATCACTCCCAGACTCTTCGGATGGGTGTAAAGTCGTTGCTCCAATTTAGCTAGTTTTATCTTAGCCAGGAATTCCCTACGGGCGATTGCGGGACGAGATTTGATGAGTTCGTCCAGCAGGTCGTCAGGAATCGGAGCTCCCGTCTTGTAGTGTTTAGAAATTCTCTGTAGTGGTTCCTTCTCCCAAACCCAGTTTTCCAACATCCGGGACGGAGCTTCTACAAAGTCCTTCTCCACGTGGAATGCGGCGTAGTCGACCTGAGCACAGAGGTTGTGCATGACGTGACCAAACTCATGGAAGAATGTGGTCACTTCTTCATGCGTCAGGAGGGAGGGGTTGGCTTTGGTTGGTTTTTTGAAATTGGTGACTATGGCAGCAACAGCCTTCTGTCTACTCCCATCAGACAGCAGACAGCCGGGCTGCAGCATGATGCAATATCCACCGACATACCTGTTGATGTACTTTCCCTCTCTGGTGAGCAGGTCGAGGTAGAACTGTCCGACAGTCTGTCCACAGGAGCGGTCAGTGACGCAGTACAGAGTGACATCAGGATGCCACACGGGGGCGCCGTGCACCAGGCTGAACGACAGACCCAGCAGGTCCTGGAAGATGTCCAGCAGACCATGGGTCACAACCTCCAAGGGAAAATACTCCTTCAACTGGCACGTACGCTTGGCCTTTGGACTCTCCTCATCTCCCAGTGTCTTTGGACTCTCCTCATCTCCCAGTGTCTTTGGACTCTCCTCATCTCCCAGTGTCTTTGGACTCTCCTCATCTCCCAGTGTCTTTGGACTCTCCTCATCTCCCAGTGTCTTTGGACTCTCCTCATCTCCCAGTGTCTTTGGACTCTCCTCATCTCCCAGTGTCTTTGGACTCTCCTCATCTCCCAGTGTCTTTGGACTCTCCTCATCTCCCAGTGTCTGACTCTTCAGCTTACGGGTCAGCTCGTCCAGGAAGATGGAGAGCTTGTTGGCAGACCGCACCATGTTGCTCCTCAGGGCAAAGTCAGCGTAGGTTTTGAAACCCAGCAAAGCGCTCTTCTGAGAACGTAGCTTCAACACCTCTCCGTTGGTTAAATTCCATACATGTATTAACTTCTTCTTAATGTCATTTAGCCTTTTTTGTTTATCTTTGGGGAGATGCAATCCATTCCTATGTGTGATGTTTTCCTGCATGTATGTCTCCATGTATACCTCTGTAAGACTTCTTGCATCCACCTTCATCCCCAGAGCTTCGATCCATAAGCCACCGGGACTACCCTCGTACGTCCCAGTCTTTGTGATATGACTACGTAGATTATTTATATACTTACTACTGAATTTCATCTTGTCTTGTATGTCTTGTATGCTCTCCCCAAGCCGCATATGTACGTATCTCTTATCCTCTGCAGTAAGACTGTCTTCGTCCACCTTCATCGCCAGAGCAAGAATCCTCTGGTAGACGTCCTTTGTCATGCTCACGTCTATGAACTCTTTTTGCATCTTATATGCATCCCAGCTGGCGGTCCTCACCTTCTTACTGGGAGAAACCTTGCACTGGAAGAAGATCAAGTACTGCATGGAATCGCACTCAGTTTCCATGTCGGCCAGGGCCTTCACGGTGTTGTTGAAGGTCACACCGTCCAGGTCCAGGGAGCCCACACATTCTTGCACTTGGCAATGACCTCGTCAGACTTCAGCCGGGTCTGTTCAGGGCTCAGATCCAAGTGCGGGTAGTCCTCAGTGCAAGCCCGAGCAGGGCTGTTGAAATCCACCTCTCCTGTAGATTCCATGTTAGTGCAAATTCTTTTTGGATCTTGCACTTTTGGCACAGTTGTATATTGTAGTATGAAGGGATTTCCCTGCACCCTCCCTCATGTGTTTGGATCAAAAGGTGTGGCAGCAAGGACTTCAGTGTATCGATGCTAAATAAAGGAATGCAGAGATTCACTTTGGACAGTCTGTGACATCAAAGACAGCTTGACAGTTAAACTTCAACTGAAAATCGCACCCGTGTGAACTGTGAAGTGAGGGGCGCTCTTATCATCACACGTGACGTCATCATACTGTATATATATATATATATATATATACATATGCAATGTTCAATTAATTTCAATTCAACAGGCTTTATTGTCATGAGAAAACATACGTTTAGCCTACATTGCCAAAGCAAAAAGTGGAACAATGCAATACAATCACTATACGCGCACATGGATGCACGCACGCACGCACACACCACACTATACCATTTCACCATAAAGCTTTGAGTTCGTGGAGTTTTTGTTTTTGGTTGCATTCCTAATTAAGCCACTCAAAGTTTGATGACTGGCAACGACCAACGGAGTAAATCCGCTAGGAGACTGTAGTATGATCAATTAAGTAGGGCATTAATTCGCGACAATAGTCAAAAAACACAAAATGATAAATATGATTGGAGATAAGAGGTTTCTGCCCGACAGCAACGATATGAAGACAAAAGCCCTAATTCGCACAGAATTACAGGGACCACAGGTCACTTCTTCTTATTATCACGGAGGACGTCTGTGTTTTTATTCCCATGCGAACAGTATAGGGCCAAAGTTGAAAAATCGTGTTCCTTCCACGCGCTACGGCTACGTCCAACCAGGGAAACTCCCCCCTGTCAGGTGTAAAGGAGCATCTTGGACACTCAGGCATGAAGGAAGCATGAGTTCAGGTCCGTTGCTCTCCCCTTGTCCCCCATATATGGGGACTAGGTTGGTGGAGGGTGTAGAGTGAGAGTCCCAGGATCACATTAGATGATTGACACAGGGGTTGAAAAATGGGTTACAAAATCGTGGGATAAAAAAAATATATTAGAAAGTTGAAAAATGCATGGGTGAAATGTTCCTATATATAACGCCACGTCCGTCCGTCTCTCTGCCAGGTGGCAATCGACGAGGCGTACAAAGCCAAGCTGATCGGCAGGAACGCGTGCGGCTCGGGCTACGACTTCGACGTGTTCGTGGTGAGAGGGGCCGGGGCGTACATCTGCGGCGAGGAGACGGCCCTCATCGAGTCCATCGAGGGGAAGCAGGGGAAGCCCCGCCTCAAACCGCCCTTCCCCGCCGACATCGGTATTATAATGTCTGACGCAGTGGTTTGTTGTTTTTGGCTATAGCGACTTTTGATTTGAGTTGTATAGTCACGGTGTCTTGGATACTTTTCATTTAGTTTTAGTCAAATTTTTAGTCACCCGGAATGTTTTAGTGTTAGTCTAGTTTTAGAACTACAGTTCATTTAGTCGACTAAAATGCCGCCGTAATGGTTGTTTTTACGACCTGCTGAAAATAGCCGACCTACAAGCTCACACCGCGTCGCGCTGTGACGTGTTGTGAGCTTGTAGATCTGCTATTTTCAGCACGCAACCAATTGTAGAAATGACTTGTACTGGATCTCTTGTCCATTGGTACCTTCCTAACGTTTTAGTCTAGTTTTTATTTGTTGACGGAATTGTCAATATATTTAGTCTTAGTTTTAGTCGTCGTAGCTTAGTTCTTATTTAGTTTCCATTGAGTTTTTGTCAGTGGAAAAAGGTAGTCGACGAAAAAAAAATTCGTCTTAAGTTTTAGTCGACGAAATCAACACTGGCCTGATGTACTGTACTGTACTATACTGTACTACACTGTACGCTGGGGTTGAATATAACCTGCACATGATGCACATGATCGCAGTCTTGTAAATGTGCTATTCTCGGCGTGCAATGCACTATATATGGTTGAAGTATGTAAGCAGGAATTATATATTATATGCTTTCATATGATGATGTTTTGTAAGAGATACTATAGTTATGTGAACTCATCAGAAACAAGTCATAATATGGAGAAAGAAATTAGACGCGTCCGAAGTGAGTGGTACTGTACTGTACTGTACTGTGCTGTACTGTACTGTACTGTACTGTACTGTACTGTACTGTACTGTACTGTACTGTACTGTACTGTACTGTACTGTACTGTACTGTACTGTACTGTACTGTACTGTACAAGCCCTCCTCCCTGGCCTGTGTGTGTATGTGTGTTAGGCTGTGCAACAGTGGCACTTGGTGGTGATCAAACGCTATTGTCGTGCTCGAACACAGACACACACACACACACACACACACACACACACACACACACACACATAGCTGTCTATAGGAGTGGTTGCAGCACCACCACCAAAAATCACACCCATGAGAAGTAAGGGGCGCTCTCATATCATCGGCGTACATCATCATGACTGCCACGTCAATTTGCTCAGACACGCATGACGTACATTCTCCTTTCATCGCCAATGGCAAAAATGTGACACGAGTTGGGACAAAAAGCTGTATATAGGAGGGGCTATAGCGCCCCTCAAAAACAACATGGCAGCATGGCGTTTTCAATAGGGCTTACAGTACGTGGTTAAGGGAATGCCAACCGTCCGCCATGCAGGCATCCTGACCTGGAAATATATCTTTCTGTCTTATTGACGAGCTGGACAGAGAGTTATAGTTTACATTTGCATAAACACTATTATAGCAATGATTCATCATCAGAAGATGGAGCTATATAAAACACAAAAGAATGTCACAGCCCCTGTTAGTGATTCAATAACGGTTCAGTTGAGTGAGGGGCGCTCTGTTCATCATCATCATCATCATACATCATCTCATCCCGGCCTATCACAATTTACACAAACACTCAAAACCGGCCATTGATTGTCAACGGCATTCAATGTTTGCGTTCGCACAAACACCAAAACAAACAGGACAAACGTTTGTGTTCCTCAAAGCTATGACATAGGAGGGGCTAAATACTCAAATGGACAACCTTGCCAAGGTTATAATAGTTAACTAAAACGAACTAAAAAAACAAAAACTAGAATAAAAAAAAACATTTTAGTTAACTGAAACTAATTAAAAAATTAAAAAAAAAATTAAAAAACTAAACTGAAGCTGTATTGTGTGTCCTCAAAACTAACTGAAATGATAGACAAAATACCCTTAGTTTTTTTTTTATCAACATGTATATATATGCCTTTCGGATA
>NC_137868.1:44351723-44459223 GCF_963924005.1 Protomyctophum bolini | reverse complement strand
CGACTTTGTCTTAGTCGACGAAATCAACAATGCACAGCACACACAAATATGTTGGGATATTTAGCAGTTCTTCGGTGGTAATTTGTGGTGGCTAACCACCACAAATGAGTAGTTTACATCTTATTTTCTGATGATAGGTTCATTGTTTGCTATTGGTTCAATGTTCAATGCTAGATTCTTATCTGGCTTTAACTCCTAAATGATAAATGGTGCATATAGCACCTTTATCCTAGGCGCTTTACATATATATTTAACCATTCACACACACACACACATGCACACACACACACACACACACACACACACACACACACACACACACACACACACACACACACACACACACACACACACACACACACACACACATTCATACACATGCATGGCGGCGGAAACCATGCAGGGCACGAACCAGCACATCAGGAGCAATTTGGAGTTCAGAGTCTTGCTCAAGGACAGGAGCCCGGGTACTTCGAACTGGCAACCTTGCGGTTCCCATCCAGCCACTCTATACCCCTGAGCCACCGCTGCCCCTGATCCTATAGTTAGACTGATGCTATCGGTTCTTATCTTGCTTTAACTGTGACCCTAGTTTACCGAGGCATTACTTAGTTTTTAAGTCGCTCTGGATAATAAGCGTCTGCTGTAAATGCCTAAATTGTAATTGCAACATACTACTAAGTAATACTACTACTACTACTACTTAATACTGCTTTTCTAATAATAATTATGATGAAGACTAATGTCGCTCATAATGTTATGGATGTGTAGTTTGTAATAATAATCTTTTTTCCAACACCCGTGGCGTGTCTGCAGGGCCTGATCCGTCATTTCCGTCCCGTCATGGAGAGCCGTATCGCTGAGCACAACAGGACGAACCCTCCCAGAGAATCAGCGTTTGAGATGGTCTGACGACGCGGTGCTAATGGTCGTCGTGTCCAGGTGCTCATGCATGTCCCAACCCTCTTCATGTCAAGGCCCATTTTTTATTCAGCATTTTGAACCACGGACGGACCACCATTTGATGACATATTATAGCCATAGAGTTATTATACAATAGAGAAGACACCCAGAGGAAATCCTGAAGCGCAATGGACATAGTGGCCGAAGAAGGTATTGCAGTTTGGTAACGTTACGGTCCTCAAACACATGAACGCGCACTAGGCTCCGTCCACTCCGCCGGTCGTCGCGCGTTCATGTGTTTGAGGACAATCCATCCAGAATGCACAGGGCTCCTAAACCGGAAGGAGGAGTGGATTCGCCTCATGCGCTTCTGAGCAACTCAATGCAAGTGGACGGGAGGAGAACTTGGGTGTCTTCTCTATTGTATATATACTCTAAGCATATAGCCTCTCGGACCCCGAAACTATAAAGCAATATATTTTGTTGTCGTCGGATAATATTTTGTCTACGATTACATGCTTTTGGCAAATGGTTAACGAAAATAACAATTTTTCTACAGGCTCTTAATTGTGTAGACTTCTTGTAAACGAAGCAATGCAGACGTTTAACAATAATGTAGCTCTCGAGAGCGTAAAATTCAACCTAAAATTAAACCAAATGGATGGTTCGTTTGGTTTAATTTGAGGCTCTCAAGAGTTAAAGATCCATAAGGGCCCATTTGGTTAACAACTCTCCATCATTTAGCTGGGGACCACCTGGAACCGCCTCCAGGACCACTGGTGATCCCCGGACCACTGGTTGAGAACCTCTGGTTTAAACAGTAAGGCAATGAGACGCACATACTGTAATGATGTGCATTGCAGCAGTTATACGTTGTTCTTATGCTAGCTCAGGATACAGTACAGTAAGTAGTTTATTTTACAGCTCATTTTGTGACGTGTTTTAGCTGCTATAATCACTGTTACATAAACTGTTGCTGACAGATGATGATGAAGAGTGAAGACCACAGGTAATTAACCACTTTTAACCCATTCTGACCGGGAACCCATTTTGGTGTTAGCATCATGTTATGCTTTAGCTATTGAAAAATAGCAGATCTACAAGCTCATAGCGCGCCACCGAGTGGCGCGATACGAGCTTGTAGGTCTGCTATTTTTGAAAAATTCGAAGAACGACTGACATTTTTAGAATCTGATCTCAGGTCAGAATGGGTTAATCAGACCAGTGTGTGTCCAGTGGAAACCTCGTATGAATCTGATCTCAGGTCAGAATGGGTTAAGCCCCATTTTATACTTTGTGGGACAGCTCCGTGCGGTGAAAATAGTGACGCACGTTTTTCAAAAATGTAAAAACAAATGTTTGGATATTTTAGAAAAACATTTTACATGTTTTTTTTTTTTAAATATCTTTGCCTGTAATAATGACATGCCCAACATGGGGACGTGGAGGGCATGAGTGGTTAAACAGCAGGATTATTATTAAAGAGACATGAACTTCACTATACAGCTGTTTCTCTCTGTGTGAATGGACTCTGCATTGAGAGAATGCAGAGCCCTATCTGTCTATATATCTGTCCATCTGTCTGTTCGGAAGACAATGACACCTTCCTCCCAAACAGTTAAAAAGCTTCTATGAAATTCTTGCCACCTTACCCCTCGGGCCTAAACCTTGCAGATTATGTTGTTACTGTTTCCTAACGAAGCTTTCATTCATAGTGAAAATAGCCGATCTACATCAACACATGAGCTTGTCGATTGGCTACAATTTATATACTATGTGTTTTTCAAAATGGTGAAAAACACACATGTCAAGTGAGGGGCGCCCACCACCGTGGCTGCCACGTGACGCCACTGCTTAAACAAACATTAAAAGTCCATAGAATTGGCTTCCACGTGACGTCACTGCTTAAACAAACATTAAAAGTCCATGGTATTGGCTGCCACAGTCATGACGTCATGTCTGAAAGCCAGACGTTGGAGGGGGCGGTATAAGGCCCTAAGAACATGTTTAAAACATTTTGGCATAAGGGGTAAGGCGTCGCCTCGAGATAGGGCCCTACACTGCGTGGAAAAAAGGGATTAACGGGCAATTATATGGGCACTAGATGTGCCCGTAAACCTTAAGTTTAGCGGGCATATACAGTGATATACACAGTAATATACGGGGGTGATGGTACATTTCGGGAGTTTACTGGAGTCTGTTGGTAAATTGAACGGGTCTTTGCTGGAATATACTCAACCGTATATTCCATGCTTTTTGCGCAATGCTATAGATAGATATCAAGCTAGAACGCCAATCTTCGCCAAATTATGTATTGCTCTGACTGGTATGGAGAGTATATATACCTCCAGTGACCATTTGCAATTTGAATAATGATATCAGATGAGATCTCACGTAAGATGAGCATATCAACTGGGCTGGGTGTGTAAGACTTGAAGCATGCACCGATATACTGAAAAGGTAAACTGGCCATAATGGGAGGAATAGAAGGGGAGAGAGAGAGAGAGAGAGAGAGAGAACGGCACCGAGGATGTTTGTGTGTTTGTCGCGAGGACGTGTAATGTCTCTGACAACATCATGTAGTTTCATTTTAGCCACCGTATTCAATAAATCGCACTCGTCCGAAGTGAGAGGGGCGCCCCGCTGTATTCATATCGGCCACATCATGACATCTCACGTGGTCAATGTTTGTGTAAAAAAGTCCATATAGGCTTGGATGCCATTCGGTTTAGTGCTCTAAACAAACATTAAGAAGCCCATATGACGTCATTTCAAAAGCCATAGGCCTAGAGAGAACCCAGGAAGAGCAGTATATGCTAACTTGCTTCCAGGTTTTAGGTCCACAAACGTCACGACTCTTATCGGGTCTTTTACGGTGGATATAGGCTACCATGGTGTCGTCCTCTTCGTTCTTTGAGGTTTAATGGCAGTTGACATCCACGATGTTGCTACTTGTCTTCTACCTTCAGGTTTTATTCTCTCCGTTGATTCTAAAGCCGTCGATTCCTTCTTCTTTCCAGTCCGATAGTCTTTCGGAAAATCTAATCATGTGGATCTCGGGATCAACCTAGATAACTATGTCAGGATCCCGGGCTTCATTTTGACCAGCCCCGTGACCTCAGCCATCTACAATAATGATTTCAGTCATCTGTTACATCAGTTTATCCATCCATCTTCAACCGCTTATCCGTAGTCGGGGCGCGGGGGGGCAACAGCTCCACCAGAGAGCTCCAGACTTCCCTCTCCAGAGCAACACTAGTTGCTCTGGGGGTTTTCCGAGATATTCCAAGGTCCAGTGTGCCCCGGGGGTCTCCTCCCAGTGGGACGTGCATCCTATAACCAGATGCCCGAACCACCTAAACTGGCTCCATTTCCAAGCGAAGAAGCAGCGACTCTACTCCCGAGTCTCTCGTGTGACTGAACCTGCTCAGCCTGTTCCAGAACCCTGTTTATTCCCGTTATCAGCACGAGTATAAAACAATTGAACAAATGTATTTCTATAGGCCTACTTCTGATGAAGCCTATACTAGGCTGACAGTGTGCACAGAAGATCTATACTGTAGGACCGCTCGGTCCAGTGGTTTGCAAGATTAGTCGGAAGAACAACGAAGAGAACGCAAAAGATGTGAAAATGTAACCCTATCTCGACGAAACGTTCGTGATTAGGGTAACAAAAAAACAAGCTAACAAAAAACTATAAAACGACAAAAAAAACCAAGGTGGCAGGTTCTCAAGCACCCCTCTGCACATGCCCGTGTTCTATAGCCTATTTGGTGTTTTTTGAAAAAAATCTACGCTAGCCCGTTTGGTCTCTCTCACGCTACAGCTTTTTCCATTCCGACTCCGACCAGCCGAATACGTCGGTCGCATATGCATCCCTATAGTGTTGACTGCCCGTACATAATAGATGTCATTATATCATAGCGGTGCTGCTATGACAACTAATCATTATCACTCGTGGGATCAATAAAGAAAGGATTACAGTTCCTATACAGTACCTTCTATACAAATGTAAATTTGCAATTTTCAGTTCATATGCATGTCTCCCTGGTTTGTTAGGTATAATCTGGTTGATTTCTGCTGCTTTTTTTTTGTGTGTGATAACAAAAAAATGACAAAAAAATAACTACAATAGCAGTCTGCAGCTAAAATCCATGGAAACCCTCTTTCTGGAGCCGATCGGGGCCCGTGAACACACGACCCATAGAAGCAGGTGTTCCTGGCTGCTTCCTGGGGGGATGGCCAGGAACACAGATTGCACTTATGGTCTCCTCCTTCAGGGCTCTTTTTGAGGAAGTCCGCCATGGTCTCCACCATGTTCAGCGTGCGTATTTGCCGAATATGCACAACGACTGCATTTGTCGTCATTGTCCTTGGTAGCAGACAAAGCATCACCATTCTGACTCCAGACTTAAGAATATATCGTTAAGTGAGGAACACAAAAAAATCACAAAAACAACAAAAAAAATCACAACATGCAAAAGTTAAATTCAAGGATTTACTCCCTTTGCCCTACTAGCATTGTGCACAAGAAAAATAATGGGAAATGGCTCTGCATTCCCCCAGGAGGCCACAACCATACAAATGTAACTATAGGACGTCTTCAGACAAGCCCTCTGGAGGTGTTCCCATTCATCTCAATGCTCCACACAGCTGGCTACCTGCGAGTACTTTCTGTCCCCGCCTCTTTAGTGCCCTGCATCTTTAGTACACATCTATGTACATTGCCATGGAACACCCTCATAATCAATACCCGCGTTGGCTCCCAGTGTCTGTGGCCGTGACCGGAACAGCCTCATTCGCCTGGCTGCTATTCCCTCACACACACACACACCTCTCTCTTGTGCAGGCCGCTAGTTGGCCAGGAGAAAAAAGAGGAAGGTTCTGTTCAGAAACATTTGCGGTGGACGATGCCCGGGCCAGCCTCGTCGTATTCCTCCTTGCTGATCCACTTCTCCTGGAAGGTGGACAGGGAGGCCAGGATGGAGCCTCCGATCCACACCGAGTGCTTGCGCTCGGGCCGGGCGACGATCTTGATCTTCATGGTGGACGGGGCCAGAGTCGTGATCTCCTTCTGCATCCGGTCGGCGATGCCGTGGAACATGGTGGTGCCTCCGGACAGCACCGTGTTGGCGTACAGGTCCTTGCGGATGTCGATGTCGCACTTCATGATGCTGCTGTAGGTGGTCTCGTGGATGCCGGAGGACTCCATGCCGAGGACGGCGGGCATGAAGAGGGCCTCCGGGCACCGGAACCTCTCGTTGCCGATGGTGATGATCTGCCCGTCGGGCAGCTCGTAGCTCTTTTCCACGCAGGACGAGTATTCGGCGGTTCTCATCTCCTGCTCAAAGTCCAGCGCGACGTAGCACAGCTTTTCCTTGACGTCCCGCACGATCTCCCTCTCGGCCGTGGTGGTGAAGGAGTAACCGCGCTCGGTCATGAGCTTCATCAGGTAGTCCGTGAGGTCGCGTCCGGCCAGGTCCAGACGCAGGATGGCGTGTGGAAGGGCGTAGCCATCGTAGATGGGCACGGTGTGCGTCACGCCGTCTCCCGAGTCCATGACGATACCCGTGTTACGGCCGGAGGCGTACAGGGACAGCACTGCCTGGATGGCAATGTACATCGCGAGGGTGTTGAAGGTCTCGAACATGATCTGTGTCATCTTCTCTCTGTTGGATTTGGGGTTCAAGGGGGGCTCTGTGAGCAAGATGCTGTAGTCCTCAGGGGAAACTCTCAGCTCGTTGTAGAACGTGTGGTGCCAGATCTTTTCCATGTCGTCCCAATTGGTGACGATTCCGTGCTCCATCGGGTAACTCAGCGTTAGAATTCCTCTCTTGCTCTGAGCTTCGTCCCCGACATAGCTGTCCTTCTGGTCCAAGCCCACCATCACACCCTGATGCCTCGGGCGACCGATGAGGGAGTGGAAGACGGCGCGTGGGTCGTTCTCTCCAGCAAAACCAGCTTTGCACATTCCCGAGCCATTGTCCACGACGAGGGCGAGGATCTCTTCCTCCATGGCTGAGATGGGAGTGCAGGATTCTCGCTTCGATGTAAGTGGTTCAGCTCAAATATCAGTGCAACGCAACACAAAGGCTGAGATAATATCCTATGTAATGTCCTATGGCTAATACGTGTAACCCTATATAATCGGCCCAGGGATCTTGTGACGACATTGTTTGACGTCATGCAATTGATTCGGTGGTGGTGGTGAAGGGGGGGTGGGGGGGGGGTATAAAGGGTTCAGTTATGATTTATGATGGGACCAAATGCCCGGAAGGAACTTTCTCTATGTTGAAGGAATTTACTGGAACGAGCAGACGTCTAGAAGCTGGAAGAAAGTTGTGTGTGTGTGTGTGTGTGTGTGTGTGTGTGTGTGTGTGTGTGTGTGTGTGTGTGTGTGTGTGTGTGTGTGTGCGTGTGTGTGTGCGTGTGTGTGCGTGTTTGTTTTACACAAATTACGCACAATGGTTGCGTGTGCATACTTCAGTAACTTCACACACGTGTCTTTGGAGGAGCTGAAATTGTATTTTTGCTATTTGCTAAATAGCCATGCCTAATGACCACTTTAATTTAGTTTGTGTTTTAATGAAGTGTCTGTGGATGCTCAGGAAACACCTGAAAGCAGAGCAATGCAGCACGTCCACTGTGTTTTACTCAAATGGTATCAAATTGAATGGTGAATTCAATTGCGTTCCTATTGCTTAAAGGACAACTTTAGTTTTTTTCAACCAAGGTTCATGTTTTAGGTTGTTATTAGAGAAAGTTTCATTTGCTGCTTTCTGTCATTTTAGGGATTTTAGCTGTTTTTGACAGGGGGGCGGGGGCATTCGAGCATGGGTCTCGAATTATTACAACATTTTATAGCGATTTATTTTTTTACAGACACTCATACATATACATTTTACAGACACTCACACAAGTATGGGCTGCGGTCAGGGGAATCTACTGTCAAGGTGCTCAATGAGTTCACTTCACTGTGTGAAGCCAGCATTAGTTTCAAATCAAATGTAAATACAATCTAAATAAAATAAAACGTTATGTGTAGGCTATAGCACATTTACACCAGCCCAAAGCTGACAAAACATGGTCCGAAGACCAAGAAAATCAAAGACAAAAATCCATTGACACAGAACAAAATATGCAGAGACAGGAGACAAGAGAGAACAGATGCGGCTTTAAATACAGTATAGGGATTTAAAGGCCACAATCGACTGTGTGTGTGTGTGTGTGTGTGTGTGTGTGCACACGCGCAGACTTGCGTGTGTGTTAAAAAACCATAATGTTCCTTTTGATAAGTGTATGCATGTCACAGGCATACGAGAATGTGAAGAAAAAAAAACAAGAAAAAAAAAAACAATATGTCAATGTCTACACAAGAACACCATGTTCTTTGTAAGGGCATTTTGCTGTGGGAGGCCGCAGCCAGAAATTATGGTTATTTTAGGGGTCCTTATGTGGAATATGGAACCACTGTTCCATATAGATCTATACAGCCACGGTCACTAAAGTTGAAACATTGGCCATTTGGTCTCGTATCGTTGCTGTCCGGAGTCCAAAATGTTCATTTTTCAGGAAATGAAAAATATACATTTTTAAGGAAATTAAGAAAACCTCATATTTTTTTTTAACAATGCAATACTGCCTCATCAGAGTTGATGCTGTGACTTCAGATATTGTCAATTGCTTGCATGAAAAGGAGAGAGGTGGTGGAGTTAGCTTATACTTTCCATTAGTTTCGAAACAACACACAGACGTAAAGGGTGTTCAATATAGCATTAATTTATTTAAAAAAAAAAACTCAGACTGTATGCCTACTGTATCTCCCTTGTTTGTTGGTGGATCTCTACTGTCATGCTCAACTGTTCGGGCCTTCTGTGTGAGAAAACGTCTGCTGGAATGATGTTTCAGTTTGTTTGCTGTTTTCATATAATGTTTTCATGCTATGATGCCCATATTTTTTCATGTTTATTGTGTTCCTGTCTTTTTGTTTCCATACTTGTTTTTGGTTTGCTTATGTTATCTGTGCACTATCATAACATTAATAATAGTAAAAAAAGAAATCTATCTTTCCAGGGTTCTCTTTGAGGAATGTCAACTCCCACCATGTCAGGTGAAAAGAATCCTTGGACTCCTCATGCATAGAAGGAAGCATGAGGTCAGTCCGTTGCTTTCCCCATGTTGGCAGAGGGATTGTAGGGACTAGGATTACTTTCGACAATTTATTGACAATGGGTGAAAAAAATGGGTTACAAAAACGTGGGATAACAATCAAACTGGGTTTTGAACTGTCGGTTTTGAAAGGCGTGAGGGAAAGAGACCAAAAAACGAGAAAAAATATTTAACTTAAGTAGAGAAAATACGCTTCACATTTCATATTCTTTACCTCAGTAAAGTTTTTATCCCACGATTTTCACACCCGTGTGAAGTGAGGGGCACTCGTACCTCCTTATCATCGTCATCATACATCATCTCATTCCGGCCAATAAGAATTTGCGTCCTCACCTTCGTCTTCAACGTTTGTGTTACGCAATGTTTGTGTTTACACAATCACTCAAAATTCTCCATTCATTGTCAATGCCATTTAATGTTCAGGGTTAGGGCAAAGTTTGTGTTTATACACACCCAAAAGCTGGACATTAGGAGGGGCCATCCCTGTGCACCAATCAGTTGGCTCTTCACGGACACAACAAACATCCCCATGTGCACCAATCAGTTGGCTCTTCACGGGCACAACAAACATCCCCATGTGCACCAATCAGTTGGCTCTTCACGGGCACAACAAACATCGCTGTGCACCAATCAGTTGGCTCTTCACGGGCACTACAAACATCCCCATGTGCACCAATCAGTTGGCTCTTCACGGGCACAACAAACATCCCTGTGCACCAATCAGTTGGCTCTTCACGGGCACTACAAACATCCCCATGTGCACCAATCAGTTGGCTCTTCACGGGCACAACAAACATCCCCATGTGCACCAATCAGTTGGCTCTTCACGGGCACAACAAACATCCCCATGTGCACCAATCAGTTGGCTCTTCACGGGCACAACAAACATCCCCATGTGCACCAATCAGTTGGCTCTTCACGGACACAACAAACATCCCCATGTGCACCAATCAGTTGGCTCTTCACGGGCACAACAAACATCCCCATGTGCACCAATCAGTTGGCTCTTCACGGGCACAACAAAATCCCTGTGCACCAATCAGTTGGCCCTTCACGGGCACAACAAACATCCCCATGTGCACCAATCAGTTGGCTCTTCACGGGCACAACAAAATCCCTGTGCACCAATCAGTTGGCTCTTCACGGGCACAACAAACATCCCCATGTGCACCAATCAGTTGGCTCTTCACGGGCACAACAAACATCCCTGTGCACCAATCAGTTGGCTCTTCACGGGCACAACAAACATCCCCATGTGCACCAATCAGTTGGCTCTTCACGGGCACAACAAACATCCCCATGTGCACCAATCAGTTGGCTCTTCACGGGCACAACAAAATCCCTGTGCACCAATCAGTTGGCCCTTCACGGGCACAACAAACATCCCCATGTGCACCAATCAGTTGGCTCTTCACGGGCACTACAAACATCCCTGTGCACCAATCAGTTGGCTCTTCACGGGCACAACAAAATCCCTGTGCACCAATCAGTTGGCTCTTCACGGGCACAACAAACATCCCCATGTGCACCAATCAGTTGGCTCTTCACGGGCACAACAAACATCCCTGTGCACCAATCAGTTGGCTCTTCACGGGCACAACAAACATCCCCATGTGCACCAATCAGTTGGCTCTTCACGGGCACAACAAACATCCCCATGTGCACCAATCTGTTGGCTCTTCACAGGCGCAAACACTCCCGTTTTCTTTATCCTCTTGATCTCTAACTATGTCAATCGGTTATCCGATTGATCCGATTGATCCGAATGCAAAGAAAGAAAAACACACTCACACTCGTGAAGTCATACATACATCATCATACGTCACATCGCATGCTCAGCCAATCAAATCATCGCTATGGGGTACACACAAACACACAAAGCTGGGCATATAGGAGGGGCTAGCACCCCTCAAAAATCTCCCATGAATTCAAGGCTTCATGGGGTGTGCAATTGATAGAAAATGTAATTTGTTGGGTGATCTACTGCTTAAGCCCTAAGAAAGGTTCTAGGTCTGCATCTAAGTACAAACAAGACAGGGTCCGATACCGAATAAGTTTATAATGAATAAAGCATCATGATACTTAATGTGACCAATCTACAGTATGACTGCATGTTTGGCTAATGTTTCAGTCCAATCCGACAGCCATTGACCTTCAAAAACTCGAGTGTGGAACTTTAGAAAAAATTTAGAAAAAATAAAATATATATGAAAATAAAAAAGTTGGCAGCAACTTCCTTAGCCTGCTGTCAGCTTGCACAAGATAAGATATGACACCGACCCGTCCAGCAGTTTTGAGAAATAATTTACAACCATGCAGTTTACAGTATGCCAACGACAACTGTGAGAAGTCACGGAGTCAACATTTACAGTATAAACGTGTGAACAATGCCAGTTAAACATTTGGAATGACTCAAAAACAAAAAAAACATATACCCTCAACTGTAGAAACTTATTTTTGAATGTGCTTGAAAACATTACTATCCCCTTTAAACCTTTCTAGTTTTTTATTTATTTTATTTTATTTTAAAGTCAAGCGTCAAAAGTATAACTATACCGCCCAATCCCAATGACTTTGTTTATAGCCAAGGCTCCGCATGGCTTTGCGCGGAGACAAGGAAGGTCATTGTTTTTAACAGTCTCCTTTTTTAGAAGCATTTGCGGTGGACGATGGTGGTGCCGGACTCCTCGTACTCCGCCTTGCTGATCCACATCTGCTGGAAGGTGGACAGCGAGGCCAGGATGGAGCCGCCGATCCAGACGGAGAACTTGCGCTCCGGCGGCGCGATGATCTTGATGTTCATGGTGGGCGGGGCCAGGGACCTGATGTCCTCCTGCATCCGGTCGGCGATGCCGGGGAACATGGTGCTGCCTCCGGACAGCACCGTGTTGGCGTACAGGTCCTTGCGGATGTCGATGTCGCACTTGATGATGCTCTTGTAGGTGGTCTCGTGGATGCCGCAGGACTCCATGCCCAGGAAGTTGGGCTGGAAGAGGGCCTCCGGGCACCGGAACCTCTCGTTGCCGATGGTGATGACCTGCCCGTCGGGCAGCTCGTAGCTCTTCTCCACGGAGGACGAGGTGGCGGCCGTGGTCATCTCCTCCTGGAAGTCGAGCGCGACGTAGCACAGGTTCTCCTTGATGTCGCGCACGATCTCCCTCTCGGCCGTGGTGGTGAAGATGTAGCCGCGCTCGGTCAGGAGCTTCATGAGGTAGCCCGTGAGGTCGCGCCCGGCCAGGTCCAGGCGCAGGATGGCGTGGAACAGGGCGTGGCCCTCGTAGATGGGCACGGTGTGCGTCACGCCGTCCCCGGAGTCCATGACGATGCCCGTGGTGCGGCCGGAGGCGTACAGGGACAGCACGGCCTGGATGGCCACGTACATGCCGAGGGTGTTGAACGTGTCGAACATGATCTGGGTCATCTTCTCCCTGTTGGCCTTGGGGTTCAGGGGGGCCTCCGTGAGCAGGACGCTGTGCTCCTCGGGGGACACCCTCAGCTCGTTGTAGAACGTGTGGTGCCAGATCTTCTCCATGTCGTCCCAGTTGGTGACGATGCCGTGCTCTATGGGGTACTTCAGCGTCAGTATGCCTCTCTTGTTCTGGGCCTCTTCGCCCACGTAGCTGTCCTTCTGGGCCATGCTCACCATCACTCCCTTGTGCTTGGGGCGTCCCACGATGGAGGGGAAGACGGCGCGGGGGCTGTCGTCCCCGGCGAAACCGGCCTTGCACATGCCGGTGCCATTGTCGATGACCAGTGCGAGGATCTCGTCTTCCATGGTCGACGTGTTGTTAGAGAGATCTCCGTTTTAAGGGAACAGGTCTATAAAGCTAAATATATAGTTAAAATCAACGAGGCAAATGATATCTGTTAAAGATCCCTGTTATACTGCACTCTGAGTTTTAATGAGAGTTTTTAATGCATCCGCACATATTATGCGACGCTCCTGTGACAACACCGCTTGACGTCATGTGTCACATGGAACTATTGTTTGTTTCCGCTGCTTCTGTAGTGATACTGGACACAAAATAAGATTCCATGTGACAGAGGGGTCAAAATCTCTGTACACCCAAAGCGAGAGCTGTGTACGCGTGTGCAAGGGGAGTGAGTCGGATTCGGATGGCCTGTGCCAGGGCTGCGCTTTGTCACCTATCCTGTTTGTGATTTTCATGGACAGGATCTCGAGGCGAAGTCGTGGCGGAGAGGTTGTGACTTTCGTCACAACCTGTAACGAAAAGAGCGTTAAGCCAGAAGGCAAAGCTCTCTATCTACCGAGCAATCTTCGTTCCTACTCTCACCTATGGTCATGAAGTGTGGGTCATGGAGGAGCCTTTCAGATGTAACCCGAATCCGCCAGACGGGGGCGGTATTGAGTCACCGCTGGAGTTCACAATCCAGCTGCCATCTCTGCTTGCACAAGGAGCCATGACACGGGAGAGAAACAGTTCAGATGCAATGTGTGTGATAAAGACTTCCGGCAACGCAGCGCACTGGCGGATCACCTCAGGATTCACAACGGGGACAGGCCATACTTGTGCACCACCTGCAACAAATACTTCAGAACCAGATCTAATTTAAGACAGCACATGGAAGCTCTGTATCATATAAAAGTTGACGACTCCTATCGTAAGGGGATGTTAATGCATGTGGAGACAGTAGGCCTAGCTGCAGCCGTGCAAGGTTAAGCCTTCAGTGACACTTTGACCAAAGACACCTCGGGATTGGGTACATTATAAGAAAACACCATGCAGACTCATTTAAAAGACAAAGATAATAATAATCATTGTTACCGTTTTTGTTTGATTGATGTATTCCTTCCTGTATTTGACCATGGAGATGTTGTTAATGTAGAGGTGGAATACAGTAAAAGTCATATGTAAAGTGTGTAGGAGATTCATGAATAATGAGTTTAAATAAAGATAGATTCAGTTCTTATTGCAACATTATAGCCCTCGATGCAAGTAGGGCAGGCCCCGAGTAGCAAGGTATAATGTCAATTATAAAGAAGTGAGAGGGGAAAATGAGCATGTGGAATTGCAAGTGTGGCATGTGGCGTGCAAAGGTGTTAATACTTGGCAGCCCTGCAATGGTTATTATATTTAATGAATTAACTTCCTTACTGGAAACTATAGTCTTTACTCTTTGGAATGTGAACACAGAGAGCCTGAATTCCTGTAACACTGACAGAGCGGGATTGACAGCTCATCATATTGCTTTGTGATTCATTGTGAGTTTGTACAGGTAGATCATCTATGTTCAAAATGTGGTCAGTACAGAGAGGTCATTTAGCCCTTTGAGATGCAGCCTCTCATTTTAGAGGGGGCAAACGCTGTGTTTCCCCTCAAAGTCCTCCATGTCCACCCTCAGCTCGTATACGTTCTGAAATTGGTGAGGAGATGCATGCATGTTCTCCAGTCCCAGCCAGTACTCGCCTGATGCGTCTCCAAACCCAGCTTGGTACTGAGCCCAGGGTCTGTAGAAGTTAACAGTGCCGTCTCTGGATGACTGTCCACTTCCCTCCGTCTGTGTCCATGTCACAGTAGACCTTGACAGGTGTAGTGGTGGGCTACACCTGTCAAGGTCTACTGTGATGTGCTCCATCTACCCGCTAGATGGAGCACACACCACTCTGTGTGGAGATGTTGTTGGAGATTTCATCGCATTTAATCGGTTTTCGATGGTGACGTGTATGTCGATCAGTGTTGGGTGGATTAAAGGAAAGGTGGAAAGGAACCTTTGTTGCCATTTTTCCTTCACTTGAAACGTTACCAGGTAGGTAATTTATTCTTTCCTGATAACAATTTCACCCACTTTGACCGTGAGGTTAATTCTGGACCCAAAAAAGAATGGACTCAGTTTTTGCCCCAATGATATGAGTGAGGAGGATATGTTATGAGTGAGGAGGTGCAGATTTTACAGAGTTCAGGGCTGAAGGCTTTTTCAGAGCAATCCCAAATTGCCGGTATTATATTGTATATTTAGGAGCAGATGATGTACAACTTCATCAACCTTTCTGATGCTGCATGAAGGACCTTAAGTCTCTGGTACACACAATGTGGGATATATAGGTCATCCAATGATCCATGGGTCGGCGGTTCGAATCCCGGCTCCTCCTGTCTACATGTCGAAGTGTCCTTGGGCTGGACCCCAAATTGCTCCCGATGTGCTGGTTGGTAGGTACCTTGCATGGCTTCCGCCGCAATCGGTGTATGAATGTGTGTGAATGGGTGAATGTGATGGACAATCTATGTAAAGCGCCTTGGATAAAAGCGCTATATAAATGCACCATTTACCATTTACTGTGTACGTATGATAAGCTTTCATCATAGAGCACTTTAGTTAACTTACAGCTGTGACTACGTTTCATTAACCAGGCTGAGCACCACAGCATCTTGACATTCAGTAGCAGGCACGGACTGGCACAGAAAACCCTGGCATGTGTGGCCCAAATTCATACAAATACAAGATTGGATGCTTAGTTTTCTATGTCCATACCTGTCTGATCATTGCACCTGCTAGATACCAAACTTTACAATTACAATTTTACAATTTAGGCATTTAGCAGACGCTCTTAATCCAGAGTGACTTACATTAAGCTACTATGTCTTCTTTGTATTACTTTTTCTTATCATTTTGGCTCAGCCCCCGCCCCCCCCCCCAGCCCCATTACTAAAAACCAGTCCGCTGTTTCTTCCTAACGGGAAATCTCCGCCTCCCCAATAATAAGCACCAGTAAGACCAGTGCTGCTCGGAAATCTCAGATACGTCAGATAATTGTAGGGAGGAGGAATTCACCCACATTGTTTCAGGTACAGCTATGAGGAACCAACCCATAAAGAGAGCGTATATAAACGCAAGTGATGTCTGACTAGGATCACATACAGCACAGACTGAGGAGCAGGACCGACTGACCTTGACTTCTCACCTAGACAGGCTGCACACAGGTAAGCATAGAAATGTATTTATTTTTCCCCCGTTTTTTTAAATCAATTTGAGTTAAATCAAACCATTTTGAAGGTATACATGCACTATAGGAAAGATTGGATGCTTAGTTTTCCAAGTTTTCCAAGTTTTGTCCATACCTGTCTGATCATTGCACCTGCTAGATACCAAACTTAACAAACGTTATAATAATTGTATCTTCTCTTTCCAGTGTCATTAACTCAGCATCAGTATGGCCGTCGGTTCACTGCTTGTGATTGCGATTCTTTTCCTGTCTTCAGCATGGGCCAGTGAGTATGCGTGCGTGTGTGTGTGTGTGTGTGTGTGTGTGTGTGTGCGTTATTAATCTATCCTTTGTATCAATTATTTCAAAGTCAAACTAGCTTGGCATACATTACTGTCAAAGCAGAAATGAAAAAACAAAAGCAACAGATTCAAGTAAAACACAATTAAGGAATGCATTTGTGTACATTTTATGTACGTACAATGGCATAACTTTGGTGATGTCTGTCTGTGTCTCTGTCTTTCTCTCTCTCCCTCTCTCTCTCTCTCTCTGTCTCTCTCTCTCTCTCTCTCTCTCTCTCTCTCTCAGACAACGAGACATACAGCTACTCTCTAGCAGTGGGTCATGGGTCAGGTACCTCCTACGAGTCAAAGGCGGAGGGAGTCGAGGGACAGATCACAGCCATCAGGTTCTGGGAGAACCAGAGCAGCTACCTCAGAGGGTACTGTTCAATTGTCAACCGTAGAAGCATATTATTTTCCTGTATTATTAAGACAAGCATTTGGCAGCCAGAAAGCTGAACAGTCTCGCTGGCGACAATAGTCAATTTACAAGCACTGCAATGCATTTCTGTCAGTAGTTTCGCTATTTTCTGCATGTCTCATCCAGTAAATCAGGCAATACCCAGACTAAGGATCTTAAAAATAGAAGAGATATATCGATAAGAAGCAGCCCTGAAGTTCCTTTAGTGTGTGACTATTTTGGTATGTTGATAAGAAACAAAGATGAGACTTACAGGAATGATGAGCGTGAAGATCAGTTGACTGACACGACATCTAGGCAAGTTGTACATTTGTCTAGATGTCCGTGTTACGCAATATCTAATTAGCAGAGCCTTATAGACAGAGTTACGCAAACTGCGTTCATTTCATGGGGTCAGCCCAATAATGGCGGCTCTCCTTACATAGACTTCTATTGAGAATGGGGACAACCAACTGGGACAAGTCCTGGACCAGAAGTAGGCCGAAATGCATTGGACTCACAGGGCAACAGCCCAGCTTTAATGAACTTAAATCCCTTTATTTTAGATTGTTTTGTAGTAATAGTACAACATAAACATTAAAGAGACTTTAGTTGTTACTGTACAATACTTTAAAACAGTCGTCATGTTGCACACATGCTTAAAATAGCTCTTATTTGCGCCGCCCTCGTTAGAAACAATGTATTTCCAATTAACTCTCAGTTCAGGATGCATGAACAGCGCTCGAGCGCTCGGTTTATCGTAACTCTTCTATTAGATGGCTCTGTTAATTAGTATCCAATCTGAAAAATAACTGTCTCACAATGAATCCCTGGTGCATCACATATTAGTAATTTAAATGACACTCACATACACAGCAGTCATAGGAGGCCTTAGCTATGTTTCACCAGTTTCAATTGAAACGGGCCTCCACCCTCCAAGCTCCAACTGAACGTCAGGCGTCAGTCAACCCCCGCCACTCTTGGCCCTCTCTATCTCGCTCACTCACTGCCTTGCTCTCTCCCACAATGTTAAGTTACACCTATTTTATGTAAATAACCTTGGTAAAATGTGCAGCATTGGGAGGTAAAGAGGAGACACTTTAATTTGTGAAGGGACGACAGGATGAGGAGAGGTGGTGTTGTTGCTAATTGTCGAGAGTAATGGCTGCGTGTGATATTGAACAGTAAAACTATTTGTATCAATACGGCTGTATCAACAAAATACTTATGTCATAGGTATATGGGGAGGGTGGAGGGGGTCAGTGTCTCGCGATAAATCTTACATACAGCTCAATGTTGTCATGTTTTCTCTGAACCTGAACGGCAGCTGTATACTTTCATGTTTTATACTGTACCTTTATTTAATGAAAGCTGACAGAATCTGCCAGCATTTGGCAACAAACCTCAAACCTGTTTTCTTTCAATCACTCACTCCCTCTCTCTCTCTCTCTATTTCTCTCTCTCTCTCTCTCTCTCTCTCACTCACACACACACACACACACACACACACACAGGTTGCAGTTTCAGTACGGTGGCATCTGGAGTGCGCATGTCGGCCATAACAGTGGTGGTGTAACAGAGATGGAGCTCCGTGCTGGCGAGTTCATTACTCAGATTTCTGGGAAATGGTATTCCAGTAACTACATCTATCAGGTCAGAACCTATAAACTAAAGAAATAACAAAAATTACAATTGACAAAACACTTTAACGGGAACTAAAACCACAGAAAAAATGTTCTTAGTTTTTTGTCTTTATAGTAAAATAGTGAAAATCAACAAACTCACAACGTGGTGTGATGTGAGTGTGAGATGATATCCTTTGTAATTTCCCCATATTACAATAAAAAACGAAAACTAATTTAAAAAAAATAACTAAAAGTACGCCTATTAAAAACTAAAACTAAATTAAACTAGCAAACCAGGTTAAATACCAATTAAAACTAAACTGAAACCATGAAGACAAAATTAAATAAAAGTCAAAGTGAATGATGTACATTCACAGTGATGTACATGATGTACAGTGCACAGCTTGTCCAAACATATTGGTATGGATAAACCTTCCCAATCTTTTTCACGACACTGAGACCCCTTTTCCACCGGTTGGTTCCCATGAGCCAGAGCTCCAAAATTGGAACGTTAATTATGAATTGAGTGGGCAAAACTATACCTATATTAAATTGTTTATAGGATCAATATGATAAGATAACCCTTCCATAGTAGCTTTTTCATCTTTTCTATTTTTTGAATATTTTCCTATTTTTTCTTTTTTAATGCAATAAATCATTGTCTTCGTGTAAGAAGTAATCTACTGGGGAAGTTTCATGGTGAAAACAATCTAATGGTTCTAATGGTTTTGCACACTCAATTCATAATTAACGTTCCACTTTTGAAGCTCTGGCTCATGGACTATTTAAGAACCAAAAATAACTGAACCGGTTCCCATTGGGAACCAACCAGCCAGTGGAAAAGGGGCCAGCAGCACTGCATGGAGCCTACATTCCAGTTCAACTTTCAATATACTCAGCTGACCATTTCATTCCTGTTTCTTTTGCAGCTGCAATTCGTGACCAACAGAGGGCGCATGTTGATAGCTGGCCAGCCCAATGGCTACTCATTCAACTTCTACCCAGTTCACCCTGACGCTCGGCTCGTGCTGGTCAGCGGACGCTTCAACGGCGCTGGGTTAACCTCCATCGGAGCTCACTGGGACGTGGTTGGCTCCAATTAAGTAGAATCACTGAATCAAACCGTCTCACTCCCACATCAGGGCTGGGCAACTTTGACGAAGGAGAGGGCCTATATATATTTCCTCACTCACTGCAGAAGCTATTTTTGCTATATATTTTTGAAGTGAAATCCTGAATTATTTTTTGCTATTTCTTAATTGCAATCCTGAGAAGTAGAGAAAAAATAATCCCGCACACTGTCTTCACTTGAGTTTAGATTTATTGAGCAACGTTTCGATCGTCAGACCTTCATCAGGCATGTTGCGGGATTCTTTTTTCTCTACTTCTCAGTTCCATACCTGTCCATTGTAGGTGTGCAGAAGGACTTTTTCTTATTAATTGTAATCCTCAAACGTAACATTTTTATTTGATTTCAAATACCTTTCAAATGCCTTTAATTGTAGTTATGTTAACTTTATGAACTAAATACAAATACATTGGACATAAAAATACAAGACAACAGCATTTTAATTCTCATTAAGCTACTAATTTAGACTGAAGTAATTAAAGCATTTGCATGTTTGGAATTGTAACAGCTGAAATCAATAATATATCGGTATTCTGATATTAACCTGTGGGCCTCATTAAGTGAAGTGAGGGCCGCATGTGGCCCCCGGGCCGCCAGTTGGCCATGTATGATCCACATCATCATCTTGTCTCATTTAAACACACCCATTTTCATTCTATAGTTTAAATTTACGAGAATATCCCATTCATATTTTGTGCAAACTATAACAAATTCTGACTGTTGATTCATGGTTCTCTTATGTTTTACCACTTTTGAAAATTAAAGATATTTTTAGCGGGAGTGTGTATCTGATGTCTGGTCTCTTTCTGTTTCTAATATGTGTCTTTTAGTTAACCCAAATCAAAAAAGGCGCCCCAAGTGTAACACACATGATTTAGTGGATTACAGTATAACCCTAACATATAGAGACAAGCTACAATTGCCTTATATGTGTGCTTTTGCCTAAGAACTAAATCTAAAGTTACTATGTTTAGTGACCCTGTCTAAAACCTAACCACTGAGTGGTGCAGAGATTTGTTAAGCTATCTAAAAATCACTAGATATCAGAGACAGAATGACATGTGGTTCCACCAATCAGCAGTCAGTTTAGGCCTGGCTGATATGCTGTTCCAGCCACACAGCAACCTGTTGAAGCAGTGATTACCTTCTACCTGCAGACTTGCTGCACTAATCAAGCCCAATTGAACTGAGTCAGTTCAGCTGTTGAGGTTAGAGACAGAAAAAAAAGCCAAACAGCAGTGCACAGCACATGAGAACTTGAGAAGAGCACAGAACAGAGAGGAAAAGTGTGATTCTAGAAGAGTACAAACCACAGCGAAGCAAGGTAACTCACCACATCTTATGAGTTAATTTTGAAGGTACAGGCATGCACTATAGGAAAGATTGAATGCTTAGTCTTCTATGTCCATACCTGTCTGATCATTGCACCTGCTACAAACTTAACAAACGTTATAATAATTGTATCTTCTCTTTCCAGTGTCATTAACTCAGCATCAGTATGGCCGTCCGTTCACTGCTTGTGATTGCGATTCTTTTCCTGTCTTCAGCATGGGCCGGTGAGTGTGTGTGCGTGTGTGTGTGTGTGTGTGTGTGTGTATCAATGTATCAATTATTTCAAAGTCAAACTAGCTTGGCATACATTACTGTCAAAGCAGAAATGAAAAAACAAAAGCATCAGATTCAAGTAAAACACAATTAAGGAATGCATTTGTGTACATTTTATGTACGTACAATGGCATAACTTTGGTGATGTCTGTTTGTGTCTCTGTCCTTCTCTCTCTCTCTCTCTCTCTCTCTCTCTCTCTCTCAGACGAGACACACAGCTACTCTCTAGCAGTGGGTCATGGGTTAGGTGCCGCCTACAATTCAAAGGCGGAGGGAGTCGAGGGACAGATCACAGCCATCAGGATATGGGAGAACCAGAGCAGCTACCTCAGAGGGTACTGCATATGTACAGTTCAATCGTCAACCGTAGAAGCATATTATTTTCCTGTATTATTAAGACAAGCATTTGGCAGCCAGAAAGCTGAACAGTCTCGCTGGCGACAATAGTCAATTTACAAGCACTGCAATGCATTTCTGTCAGTAGTTTAGCTATTTTCTGCATGTATGTCACATACACAGCAGTCATAGGAGGCCTTAGCTATGTTGACAGGATGAGGAGAGGTGGTGTTGTTGCTAATTGTCGAGAGTAATGGCTGCGTGTGATATTGAACAGTAAAACTATTTGTATCAATACGGCTGTATCAACAAAATACTTATGTCATAGGTATGGGGAGGGTGGAGGGGGTCAGTGTCTCGCGATAAATCTTACATACAGCTCAATGTTGTCATGTTTTCTCTGAACCTGAACGGCAGCTGTATACTTTCATGTTTTATACTGTACCTTTATTTAATGAAAGCTGACAGAATCTGCCAGCATTTGGCAACAAACCTGAAACCTGTTTTCTTTCAATCACTCACTCCCTCTCTTTCTCTCTCTCTCTCACTCACACACACACACACACACACACACACACACACACACACACACACACACAGGTTGCAGTTTCAGTACGATGGCATCTGGAGTGCTCATGTCGGCCATAACAGTGGTGGTGTAACAGAGATGGAGCTCCGTGCTGGCGAGTTCATTACTCAGATTTCTGGGAAATGGCATTCCAGTCACTACATCTATCAGGTCAGAACCTAAATACTAAAGAAATAACAAAAATGACAATTGACAAAACACTTTGGTTAACGGGAACTAAAACCACAGAGAAAATGTTCTTAGTTTTAGTCTTAGTAAAATAGTGAAAATCAACAAACTCACAATGTGGTGTGATGTGAGTGTGAGATGATATCCTTTGTAATTTCACCCTTGACTAATTTCACCCTTGACTAGTACCCTGCATATTACAATAAAAAACGAAAACTAATTTTAAAAAAATAACTAAAAGTACGCCTATTAAAAACTAAAACTAAATAAAACTAGCAAACCAGGTTAAATACCAATTAAAACTAAACTGAAACCATGAAGACTAAATTAAATAAAAGTCAAAGTGAATGATGTACAGTGCACAGCTAGTCCAAACATATTGGTATGGATAAACCTTCCCAATCTTTTTCATGACACTGAGACCCCTTTTCCACCGGTTGGTTCCCATGAGCCAGAGCTCCAAAATTGGAACGTTAATTATGAATTGAGTGTGCAAAACTATACCTATATTAAATTGTTTATAGGATCAATATATTAATATATGATAAGATAACCCTTCCAGAGTAGCTTTTTCATCTTTTCTATTTTTTAAATATTTTCCTATTTTATTTTTTTAATGCAATAAATCATTGTCTTCGTGTAAGAAGTAATCTACTGGGGAAGTTTCATGGTGAAAACAATCTAATGGTTCTAATGGTTTTGCACACTCAATTCATAATTAACGTTCCACTTTTGAAGCTCTGGCTCATGGACTATTTAAGAACCAAAAATAACTTGCAGCAGCACTGCATGGAGCCTACATTCCAGTTCAACTTTCAATATACTGAGCTGACCATTTCATTCCTGTTTCTTTTGCAGCTGCAATTCGTGACCAACAGAGGTCGCATGTTGACAGCTGGCCAGCCAGCTGGCTACTCCTTCAACTTCTACCCAGTTCACCCTGACGCTCGGCTCGTGCTGGTCAGCGGACGCTTCAGAGGCGGTGGGTTAACCTCCATCGGAGCTCACTGGGACGTGGTTGGCTCCAATTAAGTAGAATCACTGAATCAAACCGTCTCACTCCCACATCAGGGCTGGGCAACTTTGACGAAGGAGAGGGCCTCTATCCTCACTCACTGCACTGCAGAAGCTATTTTTGCTATATATGTTTGAAGTGAAATCCTGAATTATTTTTTGCTATTTCTTAATTGCAATCCTGAGAAATAGAGAAAGAATAATCCCGCATACACTGTCTTCACTTGAGTTTATTTTAATTCTCATTAAGCTACTAATTTAGACTGAAGTAATTAAAGCATTTGCATGTTTGGAATTGTAACAGCTGAAATCAATAATATATCAGTATTCTGATATTAACCTGCGGGCCTCATTAAGTGAAGTGAGGGCCGCATGTGGCCCCCGGGCCGCCAGTTGGCCATGTATGATTCACATCATCATCTTGTCTCATTTAAACACACCCATTTTCATTCTCTAGTTTAAATTTACGAGAATATCCCATTCATATTTTGTGCAAACTATAACAAATTCTGACTGTTGATTCATGGTTCTCTTGTTATGTTTCACCACTTTTGAAAATTAAAGATATTTTTAGCGGGAGTGTGTATCTGATGTCTGGTCTCTTTCTGTTTCTAATATGTGTCTTTTTGTTAACGCAAATCAAAAAAGGCGCCCCAAGTGTAACACACATGATTTAGTGGATTACAGTATAACCCTAACATATAGAGACAAGCTACAGTTGCCTTATATGTGTGCTTTTGCCTAAGAACTAAATCTAAAGTTACTATGTTTAGTGACCCTGTCTAAAACCTAACCACTGAGTGGTGCAGAGATTTGTTAAGCTATCAAAAAATCACTAGATATCAGAGACAGAGTGACATGTGGTTCCACCAATCAGCAGTCAGTTTAGGCCTGGCTGATATGCTGTTCCAGCCACACAGCAACCTGTTGAAGCAGTGATTACCTTCTACCTGCAGTGCTGCACTAATCAAGCCCAATTGAACTGAGTCAGTTCAGCTGTTGAGGTTAGAGACAGAAAAAAAGGCAAACAGCAGTGCACAGCACATGAGAAGAGCACAGAACAGAGAGGAAAAGTGTGATTCTAGAAGAGTACAAACCACAGCGAAGCAAGGTAACTCACCACATCTTATGAGTTAATTTAAGAGTAACAAATAATTTGAAGTTACTTTGGTTTTTGATGAGTGGTATTGTTTATTTCTAGAAACCATTGTGGATTCACTGGGGCAGCCATTGCATTGTTTGTGCCCAGCCTGTTTCACACAGAATCGGTGAGACAGTTCATTTAATTTCAATGATGGGATATTGTTGTTATTTTTGCACTTTGCAAGTGAACACTTTGAGAGTGTAATTAATACTACTAAGAAGAAGTTTATGTTTGTTTACTAAATGGATGTAATCCATTTCATGATGCACTTCATACAAGTGTACTGATGTTCATGTGAAGATGTTTAAAATACATAATGTTGAAAGAAAGTATGTTCAAAGGTTAAAAATGCACAGAGTGTTGCATACAGTATTTATTTAGTTTTCATTTAAAAAAGTTCATGTAATGCATATTTCATGGTTAAAAACTAATCAACAGACAGTTGATACTTTGATACTGATTAGATTTCTCTGACCCTGTCTGATGACGGGTCAGGTTCTTTTTGTTGGATTGGATGGTTTTCCAGTTGACCATTCCAATAGATGGCGAGCTTCCCACCAGGATCTAGAGATTGAGCGACAGCGAGTATTCCCCCATACGCTGGTGACCACTGGACAGACTACTGCATTCTACGGTGTGGTAGGCCTAATCTGCAGACTCCCCCACTCTCAGCTGCAGTAATCCCAATTCCCCCTCTCTCCCTCCGCGCACACGCATGCACATACATTCCCCTGGAATTGGAACTCTGATACTTACAGTTTTGGAAACCATGTGGAACTTTGACACTTACACTGATACATACCTGGATGGTTTATCCTTGGAACTCTGAACCATAACACATATACTGATTTTGCATACTTACCTTACCTTGTTCATCATTGGGAGAACAGTGACTGAGTGGTCAATTCCTTACGTATTGAACGGGTGGATAATTGTAAATTGTATTGTCCTATTTTGATTGTTTGATTGAACTGGAAAGAAACACAACTTGAGTTGACGGTTTAAAGGAAATAACTGAGGATTCAAGTTAGAAGGGTCGGGTGCACCCAAATTAGAAAGACACAGTGAACTGTGAGAATTGAAAGTGGCCAAGCAATTGCTATTTAAGAGTTGGTACCAATTTATTTGTTATTTGTTTGTTCATTGTTTTTTAAGTGGTGCAACCACTTCTACATCCAGCTTTGTCCGTGTACCTGTGTACGTACGTCAATGAGCATGAGTGGTGTGTGCATGCGTGAAATTGGAACGAGAGAAGTATGTGACATTGCTGCCACCTGCTGGACGCAAATCAACTGCCTGTATAATGGGAGGTAGACGGCAGCGCGCGATCCATAATAAAGCTAATCTAACGGAGCAGAGAGAGAGAGAGAGAGAGAGAGAGAGAGGGGAGTTGCACCACTTGGTTCACACAGGTGTGATTTTTTCAATATAACTGCCGGCAATCATTTGACATTTAACCTCCTTGTGTCTGAGTCTCATTTAAGCACTCCCCATAGCTCCAGCAGTCGAACCTACACAATAACTAGTCCAGATTTTGCTATAGTGCCTTATAGGTGCTACAAGTTACTCACAGAAGTGTCACTCGCCCCCGTTTGGCACAAGTTGGTATTACACAAGCTTCACACGAGTGTGACTTTCATATTTGGCTTCTACGTATGAGACACAAGATGTAATTTATATCGGCCATGCACATGACGTCTATAAGGTTGTCATTTAGTGCCCTAAACAAACATTAAAGTCCATAGACTTGGCTTGTAAACGATTTACGTCATGCTCTAAACAAACTATTAAAATCACACCTGTGTGATCTGAGCGGTGCAACTATAGGCCTACATTTATTGTTATAGTTACTGTACTGTACTGTGCTCTGTACTGTATTATAGTGTACTGTGCTAGTGTGCTCTGTACTGTACTTTAATTATATTTGGAAAACATCTTTGAGAAATGACAGAGTTACCATGTGGGCGTCCCCGGAACATCCAGACCCCCAGGGACACGCCCAGGGGGGCCCGCCCTCGCCGTCAATGAGGCGGATGCATGCACGTGACCTCGCTTCTCGCCCTCAGGCGTCTTACTGGTTGTTATTGTCAAGACTCCAAAGTAGTGAATACTCTATAGTCTATACTATCTATTTGGCTGGTATGTGTAATCTATCGTGTGTTCCCTCATCGTCAAACAATTTCCCCCTAAACTCCTTGGATCATGACACAATCTATAGTGTGTGTGTGTGTGTGTGTGTGTGTGTGTGTGTGTGTGTGTGTGTGTGTGTGTGTGAGCAGTGCATGTATGTGTATTTAAAATGTCTATGTGTGGATATAGACAATATTGTATTTGAGTGAGGAATTGACTAGGGAAACAATTGTCCTGACCTAGAACAGTAAGGATTAAAAAATATATATCCACTAACTTCAGATTGCTGGCTAACTATTATATTTATAGTTACAAGTTTTTTAACCCATTAAGACCTGAGGCCGATTCTACAAGTCCATTCTAAATTAGTAGTTCTCAACTTCTCACACTTAAGACTTTTCAGTACAAAGTGACGCGCTGTGAGCTTGCAATACCAACAATACGTGTTACGTGTGTTATAATATGTAAAGTCTGATATTGAGCATATATTCTATCGTAGCACACCCTAAACACACAGAACTTCAGTTTATATGCACTTTTATTTATGTTACGTACACTATTTTAGTTTACGTTTATGAACAGACTGAGTCACCATTGTCCAAATCATTTGACATGTCTATCACAACAGGTGAAAGAAAACAATCTCATAGAATGAAGGAAGTGAGAGTGTTGCCGTTTCCCTAATTTAATACAGAAATGTAAAGACATTTTCAGAGGAAGACGTGCTTACATGGGTGCCTGCCATGCATTGGCAGAAACACAGGTTGAAATCCGAAACACATACTTAATAATAATAACAATCGTTATAGATGTTCCGAAACTTTGACCTCTATGGCCGGCCGCAAGGTTTACCAAAGCCCCACAATATATACGTACATCAAAACGTCCGGCTCGGCCGGGAGTGGTGTGCTTGTGCTTTTCTTTCCGATTCGCGTTGCCGTGCCGACGTAATTCGCAATAAACGACGCGAAAAATGCCCCATTCAAAGTCAACGTTACTTTGGAGCCACATTACTCTGGCATACTGTTACATAGAAACACGATTTAAACGTCAAACAGTACACGAGGCCATCGACTTTGTCGTGGTTCAGACGGAATTCGAATACGTTGCACAGTTTGCCCGCTATCGCAGTTCAAAGTGTGTGTGTGGTCTGAGCAATAATCTCGACTCAGAGTGTCGCACGCCCCGAGAGAGACCGGGTGTTAGGTATGAAAGTCTAGAGGTGGACCCAATTGCAGACTCAAACACAGAGGCAAGTTCAAAGTTCAAAAACACAAAGATTTATTTCCAACCCAGAGCACAACAAAAATGCAAAAGCAGGCAAAAAGTCCAAACAAGGTATAGGCAAACTTAACATAGGCGTATAGGCTGGTAGCGATGAGGCAAAGTCCAAGACAAGGCACAGGTTCTGGAGCATAAGAGAAACACAGCATGTTACTTGAGTGACAAAGTGACAGTCATTGTCATTTGGGGATTTTGGGCTATTAGAAAATAACAGATGTACAAGCTTACAGCGTGTCACTTTGTGTCGTGCCGTGAGCTTGTACTTCTGTTTCTTAACATGTTTGAAAAATCTCAAAAATGTTTTTAGACATTTTTGACACAGATCTTCTCGGGTCCCTTGCACAAGGCATTTTCAGATGGGGGATCTGCGTCCAAATAAATAAAATGTTGGGGGGTCCTTGGCATGAAATGGTTTGATAAGCACCGGTTCAGAAGGCATTTGTAGAATCTGCCTCAGGTCTTAATGCCTGGCTTAAGTTCAATGGAAACACAACATGTTTACTACGATAAATTTAAAATTAAAATTAAAATAACTTCCTTACTGGAAACTCTCTGCTGTGTTTGGAATGTGAACCGACAGAGGATTCCTGTAACAGTGACTGACAGGAACCATGATTGAATCATGTTGCATTGTGACTTGTGAGTTTGTACAGGTAGATCATCTATTTTCAGAATGAGGTCAGCATGTACAGAGAGGTCATTTAGCCCTTTGAGATGCAGCTTCTCATTTTAGAGAGCGTCCTTTACAAACACACACACACACACGCATGCACACACGGAAGCCTGCACGCACACGAACGCGCTCACACACACTTATATATCAAACACACTATATCAAACATTATTTAGATTTAAGTGCTGAGAGAGAGAGAGAGAGATAGATATGCGTATCATTTGATGCATTCCAATAGTAGCTGCAGAAGCATGACCCAAGACGATGAAGAGGCATTCATTGATTGATTGAAAAGGCATTCAAATGAATCACCTCTAACATTTATAGGCTCCATATAGCATGTAGGATGCCAGGCCTCTGACTATAGTTAACTATAGTTATTGAATTAACTGAGAGCCTGAATTCCTGTAACACTGACAGAGCGAGGTTGACGGCTCATCATATTGCATTGTGATTCATTGTGAGTTTGTACAGGTATATCATCTATGTTCAAAATGTGGTCAGAATTTACGGAGAGGTCATTTAGCGAGAGATGCAGCCTCTCATTTTAGAGGGGGAAAACGCTGTGTTTCCCCTCAAAGTCCTCCATGTCCACCCTCAGCTCGTATACGTTCTGAAATTGGTGAGGAGATGCATGCATGTTCTCCAGTCCCAGCCAGTACTCGCCTGATGCGTCTCCAAACCCAGCTTGGTACTGAGCCCAGGGTCTGTAGAAGTTAACAGTGCCGTCTCTGGATGACTGTCCACTTCCCTCCGTCTGCGTCCATGTCACAGTGGACCTTGACAGGTGTAGTGGTGGGGTAGATGGAGCACACACCACTCTGTGTGGAGACGTTGTTGTAGATTTCATCGCATTTAATCGGTTTTCGATGGTGACGTATATATGTCGATCAGTGTTGGGTGGATTAAAGGAAAGGTGGAAAGGAAATGCCTCTATTGAAATGTTGTTTCTAGTTAATTTATTATTATTATTTTAATAATTATTTTGTGCATAAAATGTGCAATTTTCTTTTTTACATTTCCTCTGATAAGTAGTAAAAAGTAGTAATCTGGGTTTTACAGGGTTTTAACTATCTTTTGCATAGTAGGCTATGTCAGGTGCTACTCTGATCATCTCATTTAAGAGCTGCTCCACTCAACAACGGGTGTAGGCTTGGAGTGATCTGCTATCGCACGCACACACACCCCACGTGCACCTACTCACACCACCTCAATTATTCATGTCCACGTTCATCCCAGTACACATCAGATCACCGACAGGCTGTTTTGACAAGCGTATTGATTGGCAAATAATACAATACCATATACAATACCGAGGCATAATAATGAATATGAACACCTGTTCAATATGACCACTCTTAGTTGGGGAGGCTTTTGGTTAATTCATTTTGGCATGAATTTGCACGGGAGTTTAGATTGAAACTCCCTTGAGAATTCCTCAAAGTGTCAAGGCTGCTCATATTAATAGTAGGCCTACACTTTGTATGTGTCTTCTATCTAAGTGCATATTCTTGGCTTTGTTTTCTTACACACTGAATTAATCTGATCTTTCTGATCTTAACTGATCTTAATCTGATCATTCCATTGAGCTTTGGAGACTAAATTGGAACTGGAACACAGTGTTCCGTCTCAGTTCAGGCATACAGGAAGGAAGCTTTGTCTTCTCCATGCAGGCGTGTAGCGACTGCCAGTCATCACAGGCATTTAAGGACATTTAGCCAACGCTTTATTATTAGCTCTTAGCTTGGCCATTCCTGCAATCTCAAGCCTCTCACAACTACTTTATGGACATTACAGTAGTTCCAAATATAAACCACGACAGCTTGTCATCTTTGAGCCTTTTTATACAGTTGTAATTTAGATGTCTAATACGTATCGCAACATCAGACATTATTCACAAGCAGACAACAGGCTTGTAGATCTTTCTTTCTTTCTTTCTTTTCTTTTCTTTTAATAGCCAAATCCCAAAAGGACTCAAGTGGTAGTTGATGGCATTCTGGTGACTTTTCTGACCAAACTTTGTTGCCATTTCTTTTCCTTCACTTGAAACGTTACCAGGTAGGTCATTTATTCTTTCCTGATAACAATTTCACCCGCTTTGACCGTGAGGTCTTTGGCCTGGCAGAGGTTCATTCTGGACCCAAAAAAGAATGGACTCAGTTTTTGCCCAATGATATGAGTGAGGAGGATATGTTATGAGTGAGGAGGTGCAGATTTTACAGAGTTCAGGGCTGAATGCTTTTTCAGAGCAATAAAACCTTATGAAATATAGAGCTTTCATCCAAAGCACATAGATTGTGCATTACGTAATTCACAGTCACACACACACCGATGGCAGAAGAAACCATACAAGGCACAATTTGTACAACTTCATCAACCTTTCTGATGCTGCATGAAGGGCCTTAAGTCTCTGGTACACACACCAGTACCATATAATGGCTATCATATAATATATATATTGAGACATTTCATACATTTTAGGGATTTCTACTCAAGTGATTTTTTTATGTTTTCCCACCCTTGATAGTAAAAATAAAACTAATGCGATACTGTAGATTTCAATAGTTTTATTTCCCTCCGTTTGGGACACCATATATGTTTTGTGGCATAACTCCACGATTATGCAAGCTACATTTACATTTACATACAATTGGTATTGCTGGATTCAGTAGAAAGTACTACAAAGTAGAGAAGACATCTACAATACATAGATGTACAATTCCGCCTACTGTAGGTATGTGTTCAAATGACTATATATCATATTGACATTCAGTCTCTTCTAGAATGTAGAAGTATGTCCTGGCTTCAGGTATGCCACGTTTTGAACCTCTCAGAGCTTCCATTGTGACATGACTTTACAACCCCCAGACGGACAGGCTTTATTTTTAGTTTGGGGTGTATAACTTTATATATCAATTTCACCACTTTTGCAGTAAAATATTTTGTGTGGGAGGCCCATTTGTCACAGGACTATTGGACACAACCAGAAGGCCGCAATCGGTGTATGAATGTGTGTGAATGGGTGAATGTAATGCACTATGTAAAGCGCCTTGGATAAAAGCGCTATATAAATGCACCATTTACCATTTACTGTGTACGTATGATAAGCTTTCATCATAGAGCACTTTAGTTAACTTACAGCTGTGACTACGTTTCATTAACCAGGCTGAGCACCACAGCATCTTGACATTCAGTAGCAGGCACGGACTGGCACAGAAAACCCTGGCATGTGTGGTCTTCATACATACAAATACAAGATTGGATGCTTAGTTTTCTATGTCCATACCTGTCTGATCATTGCACCTGCTAGATACCAAACTTTACAATTACAATTTTACAATTTAGGCATTTAGCAGACGCTCTTGATCCAGAGCGACTTACATTAAGCTACTATGTCTTCTTTGTATTACTTTTTCTTATCATTTTGGCTCAGCCCCCCCCCCGGCCCCATTACTAAAAACCAGTCCGCTGTTTCTTCCTAACGGGAAATCTCCGCCCCCCCAATAATAAGCACCAGTAAGACCAGTGCTGCTCGGAAATCTCAGATAATCAGATAATTGTAGGGAGGAGGAATTCACCCACATTGTTTCAGGTACAGCTATGAGGAACCAACCCATAAAGAGAGCGTATATAAACGCAAGTGATGTCTGACTAGGATCACATACGGCACAGACTGAGGAGCAGGACCGACTGACCTTGACTTCTCACCTGGACAGGCTGCACACAGGTAAGCATAGAAATTTATTTATTTTCCCCCCGTTTTTTAAAATCAATTTGAGTTAAATCAAACCATTTTGAAGGTATACATGCACTATAGGAAAGATTGGATGCTTAGTTTTCTATGTCCATCCATACCTGTCTGATCATTGCACCTGCTAGATACCAAACTTAACAAACGTTATAATAATTGTATCTTCTCTTTCCAGTGTCATTAACTCAGCATCAGTATGGCCGTCGGTTCACTGCTTGTGATTGCGATCCTTTTCCTGTCTTCAGCATGGGCCAGTGAGTATGTGTGTGTGTGGGTGTGTGTGTGTGTGGGTGTGTGTGTGGGTGTGTGTGTGTGTGTGTGTGTGTGTGTGTGTGTGTGTGTGTGCGTTATTAATCTATCCTTTGTATCAATTATTTCAACAAAAGCAACAGATTCAAGTAAAACACAATTAAGGAATGCATTTGTGTACCTTTTATGTACGTACAATGGCATAACTTTGGTGATGTCTGTCTGTGTCTGTCTTTCTCTCCCTCTCTCTCTCTCTCTCTCTCTCTCTCTCTCTCTCTCTCTCTCAGACGAGACATACAGCTACTCTCTAGCAGTGGGTCATGGGTCAGGTACCTCCTACGAGTCAAAGGCGGAGGGAGTCGAGGGACAGATCACAGCCATCAGGTTCTGGGAGAAACACAGCAGCCACCTCAAAGGGTACTGTATATGTACAGTTCAATTGTCAACCGTAGAAGCATATTATTTTCCTGTATTATTAAGACAAGCATTGCGACAATAGTCAATTTACAAGCACTGCAATGCATTTCTGTCAGTAGTTTCGCTATTTTCTGCATGTCTCATCCAGTAAATCAGGCAATACCCAGACTAAGGATCTTAAAAATAGAAGAGATATATCGATAAGAAGCAGCCCTGAAGTTCCTTTAGTGTGTGACTATTTTGGTATGTTGATAAGAAACAAAGATGACACTTACAGGAATGATGAGCGTGAAGATGAGTTGACTGACACGACATCTAGGCAAGTTGTACATTTGTCTAGATGTCCGTGTTACGCAATATCTAATTAGCAGAGCCTTATAGACAGAGTTACGCAAACTGCGTTCATTTCATGGGGTCAGCCCAATAATGGCGGCTCTCCTTACATAGACTTCTATTGAGAATAGGGACAACCAACTGGGACAAGTCCTGGACCAGAAGTAGGCCGAAATGCATTGGACTCACAGGGCAACAGCCCAGCTTTAATGAACTTAAATCCCTTTATTTTAGATTGTTTTGTAGTAATAGTACAACATAAACATTAAAGAGACTTTAGTTGTTACTGTACAATACTTTAAAACAGTCGTCATGTTGCACACATTAAAATAGCTCTTATTTGCGCCGCCCTCGTTGGAAACAATGTATTTCCAATTAACTCTCAGTTCAGGATGCATGAACAGCGCTCGAGCGCTCGGTTTATCGTAACTCTTATATTAGATGGCTCTGTTAATTAGTATCCAATCTGAAAAATAACTGTCTCACAATGAATCCCTGGCGCATCACATATTAGTAATTTAAATGACACTCGCATACACAGCAGTCATAGGAGGCCTTAGCTATGTTTCACCAGTTTCAATTGAAACGGGCCTCCACCCTCCAAGCTCCAACTGAACGTCAGGCGTCAGTCAACCCCCGCCACTCTTGGCCCTCTCTATCTCGCTCACTCACTGCCTTGCTCTCTCCCACGATGTTAAGTTACACCTATTTTATGTAAATAACCTGGGTCAAATGTGCAGCATTGGGAGGTAAAGGGGAGACACTTTAATTTGTGAAGGGACGACAGGATGAGGAGAGGTGGTGTTGTTGCTAATTGTCGAGAGTAATGGCTGCGTGTGATATTGAACAGTAAAACTATTTGTATCAATACGGCTGTATCAACAAAATAACTATGTCATAGGTATATGGGGGCCTCATATTTGGTTGAGGGGGTGTCTCGCGATAAATCTTACATACAGCTCAATGTTGTCATGTTTTCTCTGAACCTGAACGGCAGCTGTATACTTTCATGTTTTATACTGTGTACTAGGGCTGACCCAAAAAAATCGATTAATCGACGTTCAATCGATACGCACGGGAATCGATTTTTAAATTTTGAATCGAATAGTCATTAAAAAAAAAGCGTCCGCTTTTGGTCCGCGAGACGGCCCCATTTGGTCCGCGAGCCATGCTTGCGCCTCGCAGCACCTCGCAACGCCTCCTCTTTCCCCGTGTTAACAAGGAAGGCAAGCGCATGCACCACAGCTCAGTGGACATTAAATATAGGCTACCTTGTTTGATAAGTCATATAAAAACATTACTTACACGAAAATGAAAATATAAACTTCACAGATTATAGATCACTTGGAATTATAACAATCTGTTGAGTATTGCCTGAATAATGCCACTATAAAATCTCAACTTTTATCGATGAGCCATTACGCTGCTTGGATTCACATGGTGAGTGCGCTCAGTGCATCGAAGAATTGATATTTTTTGCTCCTACAGACCCAGACCAAAACACCTTTTCTCTTTGGCATTTAATTGCACCTGATCGTATTATTGTAATAATGTAGCATATACTATATTTGCCTGTGTTTTGTCTTTTAATTATGCTTTTTTTTGTGCGCCGATGGTGATGCGATGCTCCACTTGTTTCAGCCTGCAGGCCTACAGCACTTTGGTCAGCTTTTATTGTTTTATATGTGCTATATAAATAAAGTTTGATTTAGGCCTATATTGGAGCAGGTGCTGGCAAATAACTAATTACTGTAATGCAGTGAAGTTGCGCAAATGTCAACTCAATTAGCAAGCGGAGCTGCATGCATTCTGCACTGCAGTCTGCAGATCTCTTCTTAGAGTTTACTTTAATATTATGGTTTACTTTCAACCATAAACCATAATATGATTGACAAACCTTGGATTATAATTCTTCATCGACCAACAGCGCATGCAGCATGACTATGAGGTAAATTTATCTATGTGGGATTTCTCCATCGGCATCGCATGTCGATAAAAAAATGGGATTTCACTAGTGGCATTATTCAGGCAATACTCAGATTGTTATAATTCCAAGTGATCTATAATCTGTGAAGTTTATATATTTTTTCCCATACGCACACTCACAGTCACATTAACTTTATGATCAATCAAATCAACCGTGGTTGATTTTATTTCTGACAAGTGTCAGGCTTGAAAAGTTCATTCATGTTACCGTTCGTTTACAATTGACAGAGGAGTTTGGATTATATATATTTTTATTTGATGGAGAGGTAGGCTAATGCCTGTTTCAGGCAGTTGACTTGTTACGGTCGGATGTTTTATTAAGCCTAATTATTTGTGCGTCACTGCTTTCATGAAGGCTGCACGCCTGCTACAGTTGTTGCTTATTGTTTAAAATAAATGAGACCAATACAAGCATGCCTTTCTCTCCGCTATATCGTTGTTTAAGCCAAAGAGTCACTGCTCGCGCACCCCCCCCCCCCCCCCCCCCCGTTGACGTTTCGAAGCGTCGACGTTCGAAACGCGGGAATCGATTTTGAATCGATCATCAAATACGGAATCGAAGGTCAGCCCTACTGTGTACCTTTATTTAATGAAAGCTGACAGAATCTGCCAGCATTTGGCAACAAACCTCAAACCTGTTTTCTTTCAATCACTCACTCCCTCTCTCTCTCTCTCTCTCTCTCTCTTTCTCTCTCTCTCACTCACACACACACACACACACACACACACACACACACACACACAGGTTGCAGTTTCAGTACGGTGGCATCTGGAGTGCGCATGTCGGCCATAACAGTGGTGGTGTAACAGAGATGGAGCTCCGTGCTGGCGAGTTCATTACTCAGATTTCTGGGAAATGGTATTCCGGTAACTACATCTATCAGGTCAGAACCTATAAACTAAAGAAATAACAAAAATTACAATTGAAAAAACACTTTAACGGGAACTAAAACCACAGAGAAAATGTTCTTAGTTTTAGTCTTTATAGTAAAATAATGAAAATCAACAAACTCACAACGTGTGGTGTGATGTGAGTGTGAGATGATATCGAGCATTTATAGATCTGCTATTTTCACTACTTTTCTGAGCCTTTGTAATTTCACCCTTGACTAGTACCCCATATTACAATAAAACACGAAAACTCATTTAAAAAGTAAACCTATTAAAAACGAAAACGAAATTTAAACTAGCAAACCAGGTTAAATACCAATTAAAACTAAACTGAAACCATGAAGACAAAATGAAATAAAAGTCAAAGTGAATGATGTTCAGTGTGTACAGCTAGTCCAAACATATTGGCATGGATAAACCTTCCCAATCTATTTCATGACACTGAGACCCCTTTTCCACCGGTTGGTTCCCATGAGCCAGAGCTCCAAAATTGGAACGTTAATTATGAATTGAGTGGGCAAAACTATACCTATATTAAATTGTTTATAGGATCAATATATTAATATATGATAAGATAACCCTTCCAGAGTAGCTTTTTCATCTTTTCTATTTTTTGAATATTTTCCTATTTTATTTTTTTAATGCAATAAATCATTGTCTTCGTGTAAGAAGTAATCTACTGGGGAAGTTTCATGGTGAAAACAATCTAATGGTTCTAATGGTTTTGCACACTCAATTCATAATTAACGTTCCACTTTTGAAGCTCTGGCTCATGGACTATTTAAGAACCAAAAATAACTGAACCGATTCCCGGCCAGCAGCACTGCATGGAGCCTACATTCCAGTTCAACTTTCAATATACTGAGCTGACCATTTAATTCCTGTTTCTTTTGCAGCTGCAATTCGTGACCAACAGAGGGCGCATGTTGATAGCTGGCAACCCCAATGGCTACTCCTTCAACTTCTACCCAGTTCACCCTGACGCTCGGCTCGTGCTGGTCAGCGGACGCTGGAACGGCCATGGGTTAACCTCCATCGGAGCTCACTGGGACGTGGTTGGCTCCAATTAAGTAGAATCACTGAATCAAACCGTCTCACTCCCACATCAGGGCTGGGCAACTTTGACGAAGGAGAGGGCCTCTATATATTTCCTCACTCACTGCAGAAGCTATTTTTGCTATATCTTTTTAATTGAAGTGAAATCCTGAATTATTTTTTTGCTATTTCTTAATTGCAATCCTGAGAAGTAGAGAAAGAATAATCCCGCATACACTGTCTTCACTTGAGTTTAGATTTATTGAGCAACGTTTCGGTCGTCAGACCTTCATCAGGCATGTTGCGGGATTCTTTTTTCTCTACTTCTCAGTTCCACACCTGTCCATTGTAGGTGTGCAGAAGGACTTTTTCTTATTAATTGTAATCCTCAAACGTACATTTTTTATTTGATTTCAAATACCTTTCAAATGCCTTTAATTGTAGTTATGTTAACTTTATGAACTAAATACAAATACATTGGACATAAAAATACAAGACAACAGCATTTTAATTCTACTCATTAAGCTACTAATTTAGACTGAAGTAATTAAAGCCCGTCACGTTTGCATGTTTGGAATTGTAACAGCTGAAATCAATAATATATCAGTATTCTGATATTAACCTGCGGGCCTCATTAAGTGAAGTGAGGGCCGCATGTGGCCCCCGGGCCGCCAGTTGGCCATGTATGATTCACATCATCATCTTGTCTCATTTAAACACACCCATTTTCATTCTCTAGTTTAAATTTACGAGAATATACCATTCAAATTTTGTGCAAACTATAACAAATTCTGACTGTAGATTCATGGTTCTTTTGTTATGTTTTACCACTTTTGAAAATTAAAGATATTTTTAGCGGGAGTGTGTATCTGATGTCTGGTCTCTTTCTGTTTCTAATATGTGTCTTTTTGTTAACCCAAATCAAAAAAGGCGCCCCAAGTGTAACACACATGATTTAGTGGATTACAGTATAACCCTAACATATAGAGACAAGCTACAGTTGCCTTATATGTGTGCTTTTGCCTAAGAACTAAATCTAAAGTTACTATGTTTAGTGACCCTGTCTAAAACCTAACCACTGAGTGGTGCAGAGATTTGTTAAAATCTAAATCATCAAAATCTAAAAATCACTAGATATCAGAGACAGAGTGACATGTGGTTCCACCAATCAGCAGTCAGTTTAGGCCTGGCTGATATGCTGTTCCAGCCACACAGCAACCTGTTGAAGCAGTGATTACCTTCTACCTGCAGTGCTGCACTAATCAAGCCCAATTGAACTGAGTCAGTTCAGCTGTTGAGGTTAGAGACAGAAAAAAAGCCAAACAGCAGTGCACAGCACATGAGAAGAGCACAGAACAGAGAGGAAAAGTGTGATTCTAGAAGAGTACAAACCACAGCGAAGCAAGGTAACTCACCACATCTTATGAGTTAATTTAAGAGTAACAAATAATTTGAAGTTACTTTGGTTTTTGATGAGTGGTATTGTTTATTTCTAGAAGCCATTGTGGATTCACTGGGGCAGCCATTGCATTGTTTGTGCCCAGCCTGTTTCACACAGAATCGGTGAGACAGTTCATTTAATTTCAATGATGGGATATTGTTGTTATTTTTGCAAGTGAACACTTTGAGAGTGTAATTAATACTAAGAAGAAGTTTGTTTGTTTACTAAATGGATGTAATCCATTTCATGATGCACTTCATACAAGTGTACTGATGTTCATGTGAAGATGTTTAAAATACATTATGTTGAAAGGGTTGAAAATGCACAGAGTGTTGCATACAGTATTTATTTAGTTTTCATTTAAAAAAGTTCATGTAATGCATATTTCATGGTTAAAAACTAATCAACAGACAGTTGATACTTTTGATACTGATTAGATTTCTCTGACCCTGTCTGATGACGGGTCAGGTTCTTTTTGTTGGATTGGATCGTTTTCCAGTTGACCATTCCAATAGATGGCGAGCTTCCCACCAGGATCTAGAGATTGAGCGACAGCGAGTATTCCCCCATACGCTGGTGACCACTGGACAGACTACTGCATTCTACGGTGTGGTAGGCCTAATCTGCAGACTCCCCCACTCTCAGCTGCAGTAATCCCAATTCCCCCTCTCTCCCTCCGCGCACACGCATGCACATACATTCCCCTGGAATTGGAACTCTTGATACTTACAGTTTTGGAAACCATATGGAACTTTGACACATACACTGATATAGCCCCTCTCGGAACCCTCCATAAAGCTTTTATGAAATTTGGATGATCGCTTTATGTAGGGTTCCTCGACATTACAAAATTTTCTAATGCAATTGTTGGAACGCGGATATAAACAAACTCCTCGTTTAGTCTGTCTGCGCGGTATTACTACATTTTTTCCTGTTATGGTTTCCGAATGTGCGAACTATAAGTACCTATACATACCTCTGAGAATATCTCCTGTGTCGCGGAAGCCGTTAAGTATTTTTAATCCATGTTTGATTAAAAATGTCGCTTTGATTTCCTCTTGTTTATTTACCGTTTATTGTACCGCCTCCCGATGTGCGGTTGGCTTTGCCGGCTAACGTCATAGCTATAGCACCACTAGCTAGCCAGATAGGCGGTACAATGAGGTGTCAATAAACAAGGTAGGAAGAAGCGACATTTTTAATCAAACATAGATTAAAAATACTTAACGGCTTCCGCGGCACAGGAGAATTCGCAGCGGTATTTATAGGTACTTATAGTTCACACATTCAGAATAACTCAAACAAACAGAAGCCCTCAAACGGCGCCGCAACGACGTATCCGACGTATTTATGTTTATTTCTGTTCGGTACCAGGTGGCACCCGACCGTGGAATAGGACCCAATGGGGTAAAGTCTACCAAATGCCAGAACTTTAGTACCATTTGGGTTCTGCTTGTGGGGCTAACACTGATACATACCTGGATGGTTTATCCTTGGAACTCTGAACCATATACATATACTGATTTTGCATACTTACCTTACCTTGTTCATCATTGGGAGAACAGTGACTAAGTGGTCAATTCCTTACGTATTGAACGGGTGGATAATTGTAAATTGTTCTATTTTGATTGTTTGTTTGAACTGGAAAGAAACAAAACTTGAGTTGACGGTTTAAAGGAGATAACTGAGGATTCAAGTTAGAAGGGTCGGGTGCACCCAAATTAGAAAGACACAGTGAACTGTGAGAATTGAAAGTGGCCAAGCAATTGCTATTTAAGAGTTGGTACCAATTTATTTGTTTTCCATACTGTATGTTTGTTCATTGTTTTTTTCAATATAACTGCCGGCAATCATTTGACATTTAACCTCCTTGTGTCTGAGTCTCATTTAAGCACTCCCCATAGCTCCAGCAGTCGAACCTACACAATAACTAGTTCAGATTTTGCTATAGTGCCTTATAGGTGCTACAAGTTACTCACAGAAGTGTCACTCGCCCCCGTTTGGCACAAGTTGGTATTACACAATCTTCACACGAGTGATTTTCATATTTGGCTTCGAAACAAAAGTAGTTACAAGATGTAATTTATATCGGCCATGCACATGACGTCTATAAGGTTGTCATTTAGTGCCCTAAACAAACATTAAAGTCCATAGACTTGGCTTGTAAACGATTTACGTCATGCTCTAAACAAACTATTAAAATCACACCTGTGTGAACTGAGCGGTGCAACTATAGGCCTACATTTATTGTTATAGTTACTGTACTGTAGTGTACTGTGCTCTGTACTGTATTATAGTGTACTGTGCTAGTGTGCTCTGTACTGTACTTTGATTATATTTGGGAAACATCTGTGAGAAATGACAGAGTTACCATGTGGGCGTCCACGGAACATCCAGACCCCCAGGGACACGCCCAGAGGCACACACACTTTATATCAAACATTATTTAGATTTAAGTGCCGAGAGAGAGACAGAGAGAGAGGGAGAGAAAGAGATAGATAGATAGATAGATAGATATGCGTATCATTTGATGCATTACAATAGTAGCTGCAGAAGCATGACCCAAGACGATGAAGAGGCATTCATTGATTGATAAGGCATTAAAATGAATCACCTCTAACATTTATAGGCTCCATATATAGCATGTAGGATTCCAGGCCTCTGACTATAGTTTGCGGGGGCATTTGAAAGCATGCCTGCCCTCGATGCAAGTAGGGCAGGCCCTATGAAGAAGTGAGAGGGGAAAATGAGCATGTGGAATTGCAAGTGTGGCATGTGGCGTGCAAAGGTGTTAATACTTGGCAGCCCTGCAATGGTTATTATATTGAATTAACTGAGAGCCTGAATTCCTGTAACACTGACAGAGCGGGGTTGACCGCTCATCATATTGCATTGTGATTCATTGTGAGTTTGTACAGGTAGATCATCTATGTTCAAAATGTGGTCAGAATGTACGGAGAGGTCATTTAGCCCTTTGAGATGCAGCTTCTCATTTTAGAGGGGGCAAACGCTGTGTTTACCCTCAAAGTCCTCCATGTCTTGTCCACCCTCAGCTCATACGTTCTGAAATTGGTGAGGAGATGCATGTTCTCCAGTCCCAGCCAGTACTCGCCTGATGCGTCTCCAAACCCAGCTTGGTACTGAGCCCAGGGTCTGTAGAAGTTAACAGTGCCGTCTCTGGATGACTGTCCACTTCCCTCCGTCTGTGTCCATGTCACAGTGGACCTTGACAGGTGTAGTGGTGGGGTAGATGGAGCACACACCACTCTGTGTGGAGACGTTGTTGTAGATTTCATCGCATTTAATCGGTTTTCGATGGTGACGTATATGTCGATCAGTGTTGGGTGGATTAAAGGAAAGGTGGAAAGGAAATGCCTCTATTGAAATGTTGTTTCTAGTTAATTTATTATTATTATTTTAATAATTATTTTGTGCATAAAATTTGCAATTTTCTTTTTTACATTTCCTCTGATAAGTAGTAAAAAGTAGTAATCTGGGTTTTACAGGGTTTTAACTATCTTTTGCATAGTAGGCTATGTCAGGTGCTACTCTGATCATCTCATTTAAGAGCTGCTCCACTCAACAACGGGTGTAGGCTTGGAGTGATCGGCTATCGCACGCACACACACACACACACACCCCACGTGCACCTACTCACACCACCGCAATTATTCATGTCCACGTTCATCCCAGTACACATCAGATCACTGACAGGCTGTTTTGACAAGCGTATTGATTGGCAAATAATACAATATCATATACAATATTGAGGCATAATAGTGAATATGAACACACCTGTTCAATATGACCACTCTTAGCTGGGGAGGCTTTTGGTTACCGGTATTTCATTTTGGCATGAATTTGCACGGGAGTTTAGATTGAAACTCCCTTGAGAATTCCTCAAAGTGTCAAGGCTGCTCATATTGTTAATAGTAGCCTACACTTTATATTTGTCTTCTATCTAAGTGCATATTCTTGGCTTTGTTTTCTTACACACTGAATTAATCTGATCTTTTTTTATCTTAACTCATCTTAATCTGATCATTCCATTGAGCTTTGGAGACTAAATTGGAACTGGAACAAAGTGTTCCGTCTCAGTTCAGGCATACAGGAAGGAAGCTTTGTCTTCTCCATGCAGGCGTGTAGCGACTGCCAGTCATCACAGGCATTTAAGGACATTTAGCCAACGCTTTATTATTAGCTCTTAGCTTGGCCATTCCTGCAATCTCAAGCCTCTCACAACTACTTTATGGACATTACAGTAGTTCCAAATATAAACCACGACAGCTTGTCATCTTTGAGCCTTGTTATACAGTTGTAATTTAGATGTCTAATACGTATAGCAACATCAGACATTATTCACAAGCAGACAGGCTTGTAGATCTTTCTTTCTTTCTTTCTTTCTTTCTTTCTTTCTTTCTTTCTTTTCTTTTCTTTCAACAGCCAAATCCCAAAAGGACTCAAGTGGTAGTTGATGGCATTCTGTTGACTTTTCTGACCAAACTTTGTTGCCATTTCTTTTCCTTCACTTGAAACGTTACCAGGTAGGTAATTTATTCTTTCCTGATAACAATTTCACCCACTTTGACCGTGAGGTCTTTGGCCTGGCAGAGGTTAATTCTGGACCCAAAAAAGAATGGACTCAATGATATGAGTGAGGAGGATATGTTATGAGTGAGGAGGTGCAGATTTTACAGAGTTCAGGGCTGAAGGCTTTTTCAGAGCAATAAAACCTTATGAAATATAGAGCTTTCATCCAAAGCACATGGATTGTGCATTACGTAATTTACATTCACAGTCACACACACACCGATGGCAGAAGAAACCATACAAGGCACAATTTGTACAACTTCATCAACCTTTCTGATGCTGCATGAAGGGCCTTAAGTCTCTGGTACACACACCAGTACCATATAATGGCTATCATATAATATATAATATATATATTGAGACATTTCATACATTTTAGGGATTTCTACTCAAGTGATTTTTTTATGTTTTCCCACCCTTGATAGTAAAAATAAAACTAATGCGATACTGTAGATTTCAATAGTTTTATTTCCCTCCGTTTGGGACACCATATATGTTTTGTGGCATAACTCCACGATTATGCAAGCTACATTTACATTTACATACAATTGGTATTGCTGGATTCAGTAGAAAGTACTACAAAGTAGAGAAGACATCTACATAGATGTACAATTCCGCCTACTGTAGCTATGTGTTCAAATGACTATATATCATATTGACATTCAGTCTCTTCTAGAATGTAGAGGTATGTCCTGGCTTCAGGTATGCCACGTTTTGAACCTCTCAGAGCTTCCACTGTGACATGACTTTACAACCCCCAGACGGACAGGCTTTATTTTTAGTTTGGGGTGTATAACTTTATATATCAATTTCACCACTTTTGCAGTAAAATATTTTGTGTGGGAGGCCCATTTGTCACAGGACTATTGGACACAACCAGAAGGCCGCAATCGGTGTATGAATGTGTGTGAATGGGGGAATGTAATGCACTATGTAAAGCGCCTTGGATAAAAGCGCTATATAAATGCACCATTTACCATTTACTGTGTACGTATGATAAGCTTTCATCATAGAGCACTTTAGTTAACTTACAGCTGTGACTACGTTTCATTAACCAGGCTGAGCACCACAGCATCTTGACATTCAGTAGCAGGCACGGACTGGCGCAGAAAACCCTGGCATGTGTGGTCTTCATACATACAAATACAAGATTGGATGCTTAGTTTTCTATGTCCATACCTGTCTGATCATTGCACCTGCTAGATACCAAACTTTACAATTACAATTTTACAATTTAGGCATTTAGCAGACGCTCTTGATCCAGAGCGACTTACATTAAGCTACTATGTCTTCTTTGTATTACTTTTTCTTATCATTTTGGCTCAGCCCCTGTTCAGTAGTATAATAATAGCCTATTCATTAAAAACCAGTCCGCTGTTTCTTCCTAACGAGAAATCTCCGCCCCCCCAATAATAAACACCAGTAAGACCAGTGCTGCTCGGAAATCTCAGATAATTGTAGGGAGGAGGAATTCACCCTCATTGTTTCAGGTACAGCTATGAGGAACCAACCCATAAAGAGAGCATATATAAACGCAAGTGATGTCTGACTAGGATCACATACAGCACAGACTGAGGAGCAGGACCGACTGACCTTGACTTCTCACCTAGACAGGCTGCACACAGGTAAGCATAGAAATTTATTTATTTTTCCCCCGTTTTTTAAAATCAATTTGAGTTAAATCAAACCATTTTGAAGGTATACATGCACTATAGGAAAGATTGGATGCTTAGTTTTCTATGTCCATCCATACCTGTCTGATCATTGCACCTGCTAGATACCAAACTTAACAAACGTTATAATAATTGTATCTTCTCTTTCCAGTGTCATTAACTCAGCATCAGTATGGCCGTCGGTTCACTGCTTGTGATTGCGATCCTTTTCCTGTCTTCAGCATGGGCCAGTGAGTATGTGTGTGTGTGTGTGTGTGTGTGTGCGTGTGTGTGTGTGGTGTGTGTGTGTGTGTGTGTGCGTTATTAATCTATCCTTTGTATCAATTATTTCAACAAAAGCAACAGATTCAAGTAAAACACAATTAAGGAATGCATTTGTGTACATTTTATGTACGTACAATGGCATAACTTTGGTGATGTCTGTCTGTGTCTCTGTCTTTCTCTCTCTCCCTCTCTCTCTCTCTCTCTCTCTCTCTCTCTGTCTCTCTCTCTCTCTCTCTCTCTCTCAGACAACGAGACATACAGCTACTCTCTAGCAGTGGGTCAGGGGTCAGGTACCTCCTACGAGTCAAAGGCGGAGGGAGTCGAGGGACAGATCACAGCCATCAGGTTCTGGGAGAACCACGGCAGCTACCTCAGAGGGTACTGTATATGTATACAGTTCAATTGTCAACCGTAGAAGCATATTATTTTCCTGTATTATTAAGACAAGCATTTGGCAGCCAGAAAGCTGAACAGTCTCGCTGGCGACAATAGTCAATTTACAAGCACTGCAATGCATTTCTGTCAGTAGTTTCGCTATTTTCTGCATGTCTCATCCAGTAAATCAGGCAATACCCAGACTAAGGATCTTAAAAATAGAAGAGATATATCGATAAGAAGCAGCCCTGAAGTTCCTTTAGTGTGTGACTATTTTGGTATGTTGATAAGAAACAAAGATGACACTTACAGGAATGATGAGCGTGAAGATGAGTTGACTGACACGACATCTAGGCAAGTTGTACATTTGTCTAGATGTCCGTGTTACGCAATATCTAATTAGCAGAGCCTTATAGAAAGAGTTACGCAAACTGCGTTCATTTCATGGGGTCAGCCCAATAATGGCGGCTCTCCTTACATAGACTTCTATTGAGAATAGGGACAACCAACTGGGACAAGTCCTGGACCAGAAGTAGGCCGAAATGCATTGGACTCACAGGGCAACAGCCCAGCTTTAATGAACTTAAATCCCTTTATTTTAGATTGTTTTGTAGTAATAGTACAACATAGACATTAAAGAGACTTTAGTTGTTACTGTACAATACTTTAAAACAGTCGTCATGTTGCACACATTAAAATAGCTCTTATTTGCGCCGCCCTCGTTGGAAACAATGTATTTCCAATTAACTCTCAGTTCAGGATGCATGAACAGCGCTCGAGCGCTCGGTTTATCGTAACTCTTCTATTAGATGGCTCTGTTAATTAGTATCCAATCTGAAAAATAACTGTCTCACAATGAATCCCTGGCGCATCACATATTAGTAATTTAAATGACACTCACATACACAGCAGTCATAGGAGGCCTTAGCTATGTTTCACCAGTTTCAATTGAAACGGGCCTCCACCCTCCAAGCTCCAACTGACCGTCAGGCGCCAGTCAACCCCCGCCACTCTTGGCCCTCTCTATCTCGCTCACTCACTGCCTTGCTCTCTCCCACAATGTTAAGTTACACCTATTTTATGTAAATAACCTTGGTAAAATGTGCAGCATTGGGAGGTAAAGGGGAGACACTTTAATTTGTGAAGGGACGACAGGATGAGGAGCGGTGGTGTTGTTGCTAATTGTCGAGAGTAATGGCTGCGTGTGATACGAATGTGATATTGAACAGTAAAACTATTTGTATCAATACGGCTGTATCAACAAAATACTTATGTCATAGGTATATGGGGAGGGTGGAGGGGGTCAGTGTCTCGCGATAAATCTTACATACAGCTCAATGTTGTCATGTTTTCTCTGAACCTGAACGGCAGCTGTATACTTTCATGTTTTATACTGTACCTTTAACACACACACACACACACACACACACACACACACAGGTTGCAGTTTCAGTACGGTGGCATCTGGAGTGCGCATGTCGGCCATAACAGTGGTGGTGTAACAGAGATGGAGCTCCGTGCTGGCGAGTTCATTACTCAGATTTCTGGGAAATGGTATTCCAGTAACTACATCTATCAGGTCAGAACCTATAAACTAAAGAAATAACAAAAATTACAATTGACAAAACACTTTAACGGGAACTAAAACTGCACAGCTTGTCCAAACATATTGGTATGGATAAACCTTCCCAATCTATTTCATGACACAGAGACCCCTTTTCCACCGGTTGGTTCCCATGAGCCAGAGCTCCAAAATTGGAACGTTAATTATGAATTGAGTGGGCAAAACTATACCTATATTAAATTGTTTATAGGATCAATATATTAATATATGATAAGATAACCCTTCCATAGTAGCTTTTTCATCTTTTCTATTTTTTGAATATTTTCCTATTTTTTCTTTTTTAATGCAATAAATCATTGTCTTCGTGTAAGAAGTAATCTACTGGGGAAGTTTCATGGTGAAAACAATCTAATGGTTCTAATGGTTTTGCACACTCAATTCATAATTAACGTTCCACTTTTGAAGCTCTGGCTCATGGACTATTTAAGAACCAAAAATAACTGAACCGGTTCCCATTGGGAACCAACCAGCCGGTGGAAAAGGGGCCAGCAGCACTGCATGGAGCCTACATTCCAGTTCAACTTTCAATATACTCAGCTGACCATTTCATTCCTGTTTCTTTTGCAGCTGCAATTCGTGACCAACAGAGGGCGCATGTTGATAGCTGGCCAGCCCAATGGCTACTCCTTCAACTTCTACCCAGTTCACCCTGACGCTCGGCTCGTGCTGGTCAGCGGACGCTTCAACGGCGCTGGGTTAACCTCCATCGGAGCTCACTGGGACGTGGTTGGCTCCAATTAAGTAGAATCACTGAATCAAACCGTCTCACTCCCACATCAGGGCTGGGCAACTTTGACGAAGGAGAGGGCCTCTATATATTTCCTCACTCACTGCAGAAGCTATTTTTGCTATATATTTTTGAAGTGAAATCCTGAATTATTTTTTGCTATTTCTTAATTGCAATCCTGAGAAGTAGAGAGAGAATAATCCCGCATACACTGTCTTCACTTGAGTTTATTTTAATTCTCATTAAGCTACTAATTTAGACTGAAGTAATTAAAGCATTTGCATGTTTGGAATTGTAACAGCTGAAATCAATAATATATCAGTATTCTGATATTAACCTGCGGGCCTCATTAAGTGAAGTGAGGGCCGCATGTGGCCCCCGGGCCGCCAGTTGGCCATGTATGATCCACATCATCATCTTGTCTCATTTAAACACACCCATTTTCATTCTCTAGTTTAAATTTACGAGAATATCCCATTCATATTTTGTGCAAACTATAACAAATTCTGACTGTTGATTCATGGTTCTCTTATGTTTTACCATTTTTGAAAATTAAAGATATTTTTAGCGGGAGTGTGTATCTGATGTCTGGTCTCTTTCTGTTTCTAATATGTGTCTTTTTGTTAACCCAAATCAAAAAGGCGCCCCAAGTGTAACACACATGATTTAGTGGATTACAGTATAACCCTAACATATAGAGACAAGCTACAGTTGCCTTATATGTGTGCTTTTGCCTAAGAACTAAATCTAAAGTTACTATGTTTAGTGACCCTGTCTAAAACCTAACCACTGAGTGGTGCAGAGATTTGTTAAGCTATCTAAAAATCACTAGATATCAAAGACAGAGTGACATGTGGTTCCACCAATCAGCAGTCAGTTTAGGCCTGGCTGATATGCTGTTCCAGCCACACAGCAACCTGTTGAAGCAGTGATTACCTTCTACCTGCAGTGCTGCACTAATCAAGCCCAATTGAACTGAGTCAGTTCAGCTGTTGAGGTTAGAGACAGAAAAAAAGCCAAACAGCAGTGCACAGCACATGAGAAGAGCACAGAACAGAGAGGAAAAGTGTGATTCTAGAAGAGTACAAACCACAGCGAAGCAAGGTAACTCACCACATCTTATGAGTTAATTTAAGAGTAACAAATCATTTGAAGTTACTTTGGTTTTTGATGAGTGGTATTGTTTATTTCTAGAAACCATTGTGGATTCACTGGGGCAGCCATTGCATTGTTTGTGCCCAGCCTGTTTCACACAGAATCGGTGTGACAGTTCATTTAATTTCAATGATGGGATATTGTTGTTATTTTTGCACTTTGCAAGTGAACACTTTGAGAGTGTAATTAATACTACTAAGAAGAAGTTTATGTTTGTTTACTAAATGGATGTAATCCATTTCATGATGCACTTCATACAAGTGTACTGATGTTCATGTGAAGATGTTTAAAATACATAATGTTGAAAGAAAGTATGTTCAAAGGTTAAAAATGCACAGAGTGTTGCATACAGTATTTATTTTGTTTTCATTTAAAAAAGTTCATGTAATGCATATTTCATGGTTAAAAACGAATCAACAGACAGTTGATACTTTGATACTGATTAGATTTCTATGACCCGGCCTGTCTGATGACAGGTCAGGTTCTTTTTGTTGGATTGGATCGTTTTCCAGTTGACCATTCCAATAGATGGCGAGCTTCCCACCAGGATCTAGAGATTGAGCGACAGCGAGTATTCCCCCATACGCAGACTACTGCACTCTACCGTGTGGTAGGCCTAATCTGCAGACTCCCCCACTCTCAGCTGCAGTAATCCCAATTCCCCCTCTCTCCCTCCGCGCACACGCATGCACATACATTCCCCTGATACTTACAGTTTTGGAAACCATATGGAACTTTGACACATACACTGATACATACCTGGATGGTTTATCCTTGGAACTCTGAACCATAACACATATACTGATTTTGCATACTTACCTTTAATACCTTACCTTGTTCATCATTGGGAGAACAGTGACTGAGTGGTCAATTCCTTACGTATTGAACGGGTGGATAATTGTAAATTATAATTTCAACCACTTCTACATCCAGCTTTGTCCGTGTACCTGTGTACGTACGTCAATGAGCATGAGTGGTGTGTGCATGCGTGAAATTGGAACGAGAGAAGTATGTGACATTGCTGCCACCTGCTGGACGCAAATCAACTGCCTGTATAATGGGAGGTGGACGGCAGCAAGCATGCGCGATCCATAATAAAGCTAATCTAACGGAGCAGAGAGAGAGAGAGAGAGAGAGAGAGAGAGAGGGGAGTTGCACCACTTGGTTCACACAGGTGTGATTTTTTCAATATAACTGCCGGCAATCATTTGACATTTAACCTCCTTGTGTCTGAGTCTCATTTAAGCACTCCCCATAGCTCCAGCAGTCGAACCTACACAATAACTAGTCCAGATTTTGCTATAGTGCCTTATAGGTGCTACAAGTTACTCACAGAAGTGTCACTCGCCCCCGTTTGGCACAAGTTGGTATTACACAAGCTTCACACGAGTGTGATTTTCATATTTGGCTTCTACGTATGAGACACAAGATGTAATTTATATCGGCCATGCACATGACGTCTATAAGGTTGTCATTTAGTGCCCTAAACAAACATTAAAGTCCATAGACTTGGCTTGTAAACGATTTACGTCATGCTCTAAACAAACTATTAAAATCACACCTGTGTGAACTGAGCGGTGCAACTATAGGCCTACATTTATTGTTATAGTTACTGTACTGTACTGTGCTCTGTACTGTATTATAGTGTACTGTGCTAGTGTGCTCTGTACTGTACTTTGATTATATTTGGAAAACATCTTTGAGAAATGACAGAGTTACCATCTGACCTAGGACAGTAAGGATTAAAAAATATATATCCACTAACTTCAGATTGCTGGCTAACTATTATATTTATAGATATAAGTTTTTTAACCCATTAAGACCTGAGGCCGATTCTACAAGTCCATTCTAAATTAGTAGTTCTCAACTTCTCACACTTAAGACTTTTCAGTACAAAGTGACGCGCTGTGACCTTGCAATACCAACAATACGTGTTACGTGTGTTATAATATGTAAAGTCTGATATTGAGCATATATTCTATCGTAGCACACCCTAAACACACAATAGAACTTCAGTTTATATGCACTTTTATTTATGTTACGTACACTATTTTAGTTTACGTTTATGAACAGACTGAGTCACCATTGTCCAAATCATTTGACATGTCTATCACAACAGGTGAAAGAAATCAATCTCATAGAATGAAGGATTTAATCAGTTTTCGATGGTGACGTATATGTCGATCAGTGTTGGGTGGATTAAAGGAAAGGTGAAAGGTGGAAAGGAAATGCCTCTATTGAAATGTTGTTTCTAGTTAATTTATTATTATTATTATTTTAATTATTTTGTGCATAAAATTTGCAATTTTCTTTTTTACATTTACTCTGATAAGTAGTAAAAAGTAGTAATCTCGGTTTTTACAGGGTTTTAACTATCTTTTGCATAGTTGGCTATATCAGGTGCTACTCTGATCATCTCATTTAAGACCTGTTTGTCTAGCATTAAATGTTGGATGAGTGAGAACTTTCTCAAGCTAAATGAGGATAAGACATAAGTTCTCATAATAGTATAGTGAGCAGAAACAATCAATAATAAGCAGACTTGGTAACCTGACTGTAGAAAGTAACAGTACAGTAAAGAACCTGGGGGTTATTATTGATTCTGAATTGAATTTTAATTCTCACATTAATCATGTTACCAAGATTGCCTTTTTTCACCTTAGAAATATTGCATGAATCAGAGCCTATTTGTCCTTGGACGATGCAAAAACGCTAATACACGCCTTCGTTTTCTCTCGGCTTGACTACTGCAATGCACTTTATTCAGGACTGCCTAAGAAAACAACTGACAGATTACAACTCGTCCAAAATGCAGCAGCCAGAGTTTTAACTAGAACTAAGATGAGAGAACATATTACTCCAGTTTTGGCATCACTGCACTGGCTTCCGGTTGTTTTTAGGATTGATTTTAAAATTATTTTACTTGTCTATAAAGCTCTCAATGGCCTCGCACCTTCCTACCTAAATGACTGCCTGCCTAAATATGTCCCAAACCGCCCCCTAAGGTCTTCCACTGCTGGCCTGCTCGCGCTGCCAAAAAAAATGGCAACTAAAAAATACGGGGAAGCAGCTTTTTGCTTCTATGGGCCGTCGGCATGGAACAAACTCCCACTGTACCTTCGTCAGGCAGCCTCTGTAGACATTTTTAAAGCTCAGCTCAAGACCCACTTCTACAACATTGCTTTTAATTGAGTTTTAATTTGCACGTTCCCACCCTGCCCTGACTGATTTGCTGCATGTGGTGTTTTTATTATTATTTTATTTGTTTTTATTTGTTTTTATTTATTTTATGTTCTTATATTCAATTTTGTTCTTTGCCATTGTTTTATCATTTTAACTACTTATTTTTATTGTATTCTATTTTTGCCCTGTGAAGCACTTTGCGCTACATTTATGTATGAAAGGTGCTATACAAATAAAGTTTATTATTATTATTATTATTAAGAGCTGCTCCACTCAACAACAGGTGTAGGCTTGGAGTGATCGGCTATCGCACGCACACACACACACACACACACACACACACACACACACACACACACACACACCCCACGTGCACCTACTCACACCACCGCAATTATTCATGTCCACGTTCATCCCAGTACACATCAGATCACTGACAGGCTGTTTTGACAAGCGTATTGATTGGCAAATAATACAGTACCATATACAATATTGAGGCATAATAGTGAATATGAACACACCTGTTCAATATGACCACTCTTAGCTGGGGAGGAACTCGTAAGAAATCACCAATATTTGGCTTTTGGTTAATTCATTTTGGCATGAATTTGCACGGGAGTTTAGATTGAAACTCCCTTGAGAATTCCTCAAAGTGTCAAGGCTGCTCATATTGTTAATAGTACACTTTATATGTGTCTTCTATCTAAGTGCATATTCTTGGCTTTGTTTTCTTACACACTGAATTAATCTGATCTTTTTTTATCTTAACTGATCTTAATCTGATCATTCCATTGAGCTTTGGAGACATTGGAACTGGAACAAAGTGTTCCGTCTCAGTTCAGGCATACAGGAAGGAAGCTTTGTCTTCTCCATGCAGGCGTGTAGCGACTGCCCGTCATCACAGGCATTTAAGGACATTTAGCCAACACCTTATTCTTAGCCTTTAGCCTTTTTATACAGTTGTAATTAGATGTCTAATACGCAACATCAGACATTATTCACAAGCAGACAACAGGCTTGTAGAGCTTTCTTTCTTTCTTTCTTTCTTTCTTTCTTTCTTTCTTTTCTTTTCTTTTCTTTTAATAGCCAAATCCCAAAAAGGACTCAAGTGGTAGTTGATGGCATTCTGTTGACTTTTCTGATTACCTTTGTTGCCATTTTTTTCCCTTCACTTGAAACGTTACCAGCTAGGTAATTTATTCTTTCCTGATAACAATTTCTCCCACTTTGACCGTGAGGTCTTTGGCCTGGCAGAGGTTAATTCTGGACCAAAAAAAGAATGGACTCAGTTTTTGCCCCAATGATATGAGTGAGGAGGATATGTTATGAGTGTGGAGGTGCAGATTTTACAGAGTTCAGGGCTGAAGGCTTTTTCAGAGCAATAAAACCTTAGAGCTTTTATCCAAAGATTGTGCATTCACAGTCACACACACACCAGGGTGAATGGGTGAATGTGATGCACATGTGATGCACAATCTATGTAAAGCGCCTTGGATAAAAGCGCTATATAAATGCACCATTTACTGTGTACGTATGATAAGCTTTCATCATAGAGCACTTTAATTACAGCTGTGACTATGTTTCATTAACCAGGCTGAGCACCACAGCATCTTGACATTCAGTAGCAGCAGGCACGGACTGGCACAGAAAATCGGCCCTGGCATGTGTGGTCTTCACCGGCCCAAATACAAACAAATACAAGATTGGATGCTTAGTTTTCTATGTCCATACCTGTCTGATCACCTGCTAGATACCAAACTTTACAATTACAATTTTACAATTTATGCATTTAGCAGACGCTCTTGATCCATAGTGACTTACATTAAGCTACTATGTCTTCTTTGTATTACTTTTTCTTATCATTTTGGCTCAGGCCCGGCTCAGCCCCGGCCCCATGACTGCCCAGCCTTTCTGGCAGAATTGCCAGGCATGTTCAGTGGTACAATAATAGCCTATAAAAACCAGTCCGCTGTTTCTTCCTAACTGGAAATCTCCAGTCACCAGTAAGACCAGTGCTGCTCGGCAATCTCAGATACATCAGATAATTTTAGGGAGGAGGAATTCACCCACATTGTTTCAGGTACAGCTATGAGGAACCAACGCATAAAGAGAGCGTATATAAACGCAAGTGATGTCTGACTAGGATCACATACAGCACAGACTGAGGAGCAGGACCGACTGACCTTGACTTCTCACCTGGACAGGCTGCACACAGGTAAGCATACAGGGAACTCATAGAAATACAATAGAATAAAATGACAAAAATATGCGAGGTATAGCCTATACAACCTGCTCTATATATATATTATATATATATATATTTGAGTTAAATCAAACCATTTTGAAGGTACATGCACTATAGGAAAGATTGGATGCTTAGTTTTGTCCATACCTGTCTGATCATTGCACCTGCTAGATACCAAACTTAACAAACGTTATAATAATTGTATCTTCTCTTTCCAGTGTCATTAACTCAGCATCAGTATGGCCGTCGGTTCACTGCTTGTGATTGCGATTCTTTTCCTGTCTTCAGCATGGGCCAGTGAGTACATGTGCGTGTGTGTGTGTGTGTGTGTGTGTGTGTGTGTGTGTGCGCGTGCGTGCATGTGTGTGTGTGTGTGTGTGTGTGTGTGTGCGCGCGTGTGTGTTGTTATTAATCTATCCTTTGTATCAATTATTTCAAAGTCAAACTAGCTTGGCATACATTACTGTCAAAACATAAATGAAAAAACAAAAGCAACCGATTCAAGTAAAACACAATTAAGGAATGCATTTGTATACATTTTATGTACGTACAATGGCATAACTTTGGTGATGTCTGTCTCTCTCCCTCTCTCTCTGTCAGCCAACGAGACATACAGCTACTCTCTAGCAGTGGGTAGAGGGTCAGGTACCTCCTACGAGTCAAAGGCGGAGGGAGTCGAGGGACAGATCACAGCCATCAGGATCTGGGAGAACAACAACAGCTACCTCAGAGGGTACTGTATATGTACAGTTCAATTGTCAACCGTAGAAGCATATTATTTTCCTGTATTGCTAAGACAATTAGACATTTGGCAAATTGGCAGACAGAAAGCTGAATAGTGTCTGACAATAGTCAATTTGCAAGCACTGCAATGCATTTCTGTCAGTAGTTCAGCTATTTTCTGCATGTCACATCCAGTAAATCAGGCAATACCCAGACTAAGGAGGTTAAAAATAGAAGAGATATATTGATAAGAAGCAGCCCTGAAGATGTTACTGTTTTGTTATGTTGATAAGAAACAAAGATTACACTTACAGGAATGATGAGCGTGAAGATGAGTTGACTGACTCGACATCTAGGCAAGTTGTAAAACATGTCTAGATGTCCGTGTCTGTACGTTACGTAATATATCTAATTGGTATCTAATCTGATGAGTAAATCCCTTGCACCTATTAGTAATTTGGCTGACACTCACATACACAGCAGTAATGAATAAACAAGTGGAGGGGGTCAGTGTCTCGTGATCAATTTTACATACAGCTCAGTGTTGTCATGTTTGTCTGAACCTGAACTGTATACTTCCATGTATTATACTATACCTTTATTTAATGAAAGCTGACAGAATCTGCCAGCATTTGGCAACTAACCTGTTTTCTTTCAATCACTCTCCCTCTAATTATTCTTTCTCTCTCTCTCTCTCTCTCTCTCTCTCTCTCTCTCTCTCTCTCTCGCGCACGCACACAGGTTGCAGTTTCAGTACAATGGCATATGGAGTGCGCAGGTCGGCTATGCCACTGGCACCGCAATAGAGATGGAGCTCCGTGCTGGCGAGTTCATTACTCAGATTTCTGGGAAATGGCATTCCAGTCACTACATCTATCAGGTCAGAACCTATAAACTAAAGAAATAACAATTGACAAAACACTTTGGTTGACAGAAACAAAAACCATGGAGAAAATGTCCATAGATTGCGTAGTACAAGTTCACAACGTGATGATGTGAGTGTGAGATGATATTGAGCATTTATAGATATGCTATTTTCACTATTTTTCTGAGCCTTTTGAATTTCACCTTTGACTAGTACCCCATATTACAATAAAACACAAACGTATAAAAAAATAAAAAAAGGAACTAAAAATAATTAAAACTAAACTGAAATTGAAACCATAAAGACAAAATAAAATAAAAGTCAAAGTGAATGATGTACAGTGCACAGCTATCCAAACATATTGGTATGGATAAACCTTCCCAATCTATTTCATGACACTGAGACCCCTTTTCCACCGATTGGTTCCCAATGGGAACCGGTTCAGTTATTTTTGGTGCATGAGCCAGAGCTCCAAAATTGGAATTATGAATTGGGTGGGCAAAACTATACCTACTGTATATTAAATTGTTTATAGGATCATTATAAGTATATGATAACCCTTCCACAGTATAGTAGCTTTTGCATATTTTCCTATATAATGCCTCATTTGCATTTTTTTTGCATGTACAGTAAGTAATCAACTGGGGAGGTTTCATGGTGGTGATAACAATCTAATATAGTTTTATATGGTTTTACCCATCTCACTTCATAATTATCGTGAGCTCTGGCTCATGGACTATGAGAACCAAAAAGAACTGAACCGGTTCTCATTATTGGGAACCAACCGGAACCAACCGGTGGAAAAGTGGTCTGACTGTAACGGCAGCACTGGAGCCTACATTCCAGTTCAATATACTGAGTTAACCCTTTCATTCCTGTTTCTTTTGCAGCTGCAATTCGTGACCAACAGAGGTCGCATGTTGACAGCTGGCCAGCCCACTGGCTACTCCTTCAACTTCTACCCAGTTCACCCTGACGCTCGGCTCGTGCTGGTCAGCGGACGCTGGAGCAGTGGGTTAACCTCCATCGGAGCTCACTGGGACGTGGTTGGCTAGATGTCGAATCACTGAATCAAACTGTCCCACATCAGGGCTGGGACGGTTATAGCTATTTTCGCTATATATTTGAAGTGGAATCCTGACTTATGTTTGGCTTTTTCTTAATTGCAATCCTGAAATGTAACATTTTTTATTTGATTTAAAATACCTTTCAAATGCCTTTAATTGTAGTTAACTTTATGAATAAATACAAATACATTGGACATAAAAATACAAGACAACAACATTTTAATTCTACTCATTAAGATATTAATTTAGACTGAAGTAATTTAAGCCCGTCACGTTTGCATGTTTGGAATTGTAACAGCTGAAATCAATAATATATCAGTATTCTGATATTAACCTGTGGGCCGCATTAAGTGAAGTGAGGCCCGCATGTGGCCCCCGGGCCGCCAGTTGGCCATGTATGATCCACATCATCAACTTGTCTCATTTAAACACACCCATTTTCATTATCTAGGCTAAATTTACGAGAATATCCCATTCATATTTTGTGCAAACTATAACAAATTCTGACTGTTGATTCATGGTTCTCTTGTTATGTTTTACCACTTTTGCAAATTAAAGATATTTTTAGCGGGAGTGTGTATCTGATGTCTTCATATTTGGCTGCTGTATGAAACAAAATTTGTTACAAGATGTATTTATATCGGCCATGCACATGACGTCTTTAAGGTTGTCATTTAGTGCCCTAAACAAACATTAAAGTCCACCGTCTTACTGGTTGTCATTGTCAAGACTCCAATGTAGTGAATGCTCTATAGACCACCGAAGTAGAGAGCGTCAGTCCCCAGGTTCGTGTACTTTTTATTTGCATTGTAATCTCCATAGGGGGATTTTAGATCGCCTCATATAAGAACTGTGTTTGAAAAATAAACCGATCATCCCGGCCTTTCATATGCATCGACTGAAGGTGGAAATGTACAAATATACCCAAAGAGTAACAAAATAAGCGTTAGAAACGAGTCAAACAACCCAGAGACTACATTTCCGGGTAGGCGGGTGGCTGCATCTGCCCGTCTGAAACAGAAACAGAAACTGAATGTTAATTACGTTTATTTTTATTTTATTGATATTTAATGTTTCGTGGTTAGTACGAGTCGAGTCACCACCAGCTGAGCTTACGTCAACGAGGAATCTCAGGAACGCAATGTGTTGACAGCTGGGCGTGACGTATATTAGCAGCGACATTGCCTTCATATGTAGTTTCAAGGCCGGGGTGGTCGGTTTATTTTTCAAACATAGTTCTTATATGAAGTGTAGTGTAATTTGGAGAACACACACACAAACATACATGTATTGGACAATTATTGTGTGTCGTTAAGATGAGATGAAGACACACACACGCATACTAGAAACCAAGTTGCCTTAAGCTGAGGTACCATACTGGTTGGTCTATATGTTATGGTCAGTAATAGGAGAGCTCAATAACAGAATAATTCATACCAGATGGTTCAGAGTAAATAAGTGTGTTGGGGACTCGAACGCACACACATATGTGCACGCCATACGTAAGGTACTTGCATATGCACACGCACACTAGACACGTGTTGAAGATGTCCAAGACACGTTTCTGTGAGAGCAACAACGGCTGTGATTCTATTGGGTAACTCTAAAAGTGAATAGCAAGCCAGATTCACGTGCGATAACAAAGTTGGACCTGAGATGATGTGGGACGAGCTTATTGGACGAAACCCAAATCTGGGGGTACAACCCATGGAACATTTATACTCCACACAAAGGATTTTGGGGCAGTGTTTTTTAGGAGTGCTAGGAGAATGCTGTAGTGGAACCTGAGTGATCATGTCATGTCTGTTCCCCATGTCCCCTCCCCAACTTGTGCTGCAATAAATATACTATGTTAAAACCTTGAACCACGGGTCTTCATCCAGTCCGACGGACAGTGTCCCATCTCATCTTTTATCCTACAGAAGCGACCTAAAATCCCCCTATGGAGATTACAACGCAAATACAAAATACATGAACCTGTATATTGGCGCCCTCTACTGAAAGTGACGTCAAACTTCGGTGCTCTACTATCTATTAGTGTCACAATCCGTGGTCGCTAGTGGTCCTTGTTCCTAGTTTTGGTTAATGTTTTCTCTCCTTGCGTGCTTTTATTTTGTAGTATTGTTTCCTGTATGCCTTGTTACTGTTGTCCTGCCTTGTCTCACCACCTCTGATAATTAGTTTGCTCCACCTGTGTTCTGTTAGTCTCTTAGCCAATCCCTGTCTTGATTTTAAGTTATGTTCACATGCGCCCTGTTTTCCCTGTGTGTATTTATACTCCCCTGTCTTTTCAGTTCCTTGTGAGATCTTTGTTGTATTGTCATAGTAAGTGTTATAGTATCGTGTGTTCCCTCATAGTCAAACAATTTCCCCCTAAACTCCTTGGATCATGACACAATCTCATATATAGTTGTGTGTGTGAGCAGTACCATGTATGTGTATTTAAAATGTCTATGTGTGGATTTAGACTAATGTATTTGGAGGGAGGGCAGAATCCATTTTGCCGTCCCGGCCCGGGCCGGCCGGCCTGGGCCGGGCCGTTATAAGGCCGGGCCGGTCCTTAAAAGGGCCGGCCGGTCGTTATAAGGCCGGCCGGTCTTAAAAGGGCCGGCCGGCGGGTAGGCCGGTTAAAAGGGCCGGCCGGTCGTTAAAAGGGCCGGCCGAGTGAGGAACTGACTAGGGAAACAATTGTCCTGACCTAGAAGGACGGTAAGGATTTTTTTTTAAATATATATCCACTAACTTCAGATTGCTGCAGGCTAACTATTATATTTATAGTTACAAGATTATTAACCCATTAAGACCTGAGGCCGATTCTACAAGTCCATTCTAAATGAGTAGTTCTCACACTTAAGACTTTTCAGTACAAAGTGACGCGCTGTGAGCTTGCAATACCAACAATACGTGTTACGTGTGTTATATGTAAAGTTTGATATTGAGCATATATTCTATTAGTAGCACACCCTAAACACACAATAGAACTTCGGTTTGTATGCACTTTTATTTATGTTACACTATTTTATTTTAGTCTAAGTTTAAGTTTATGAACAGACTGAGTCACCGGCCATTGTCCAAATCATTTGACATGTCTATCACAGGTGAAACAGGTGAAAGAAAACAAGCTCGTAGAATGAAGGAAGTAAGAGTGTTGCCGTTTCCCTAATTTAATACAAAAATGTAAAGACATTGTCGGACTCGTGCTTACTGTACATTACTCCAATGTAAAAGAGAGAGAGAGAGAGATAGATATGCCATCATTTGATGCATTCCAATAGTAGCTGCAGAAGCATGACCCAAGACAATGAAGAGGCATTCATTGATTGATTGATTGATTAAAAAGGCATTAAAATGAATCACCTCTAACATTTATAGGCTCCATATAGCATGTAGGATTCCAGGCCTCTGACTATAGTTTGCGGGGGCATTTGAAAGCATGCCTGCACTCGATGCAAGTAGGGCAGGCCCTGAGTATAGCAAGGTATATGTCAATTATGAAGAAGTGAGAGGGGAAAATGAGCATGTGGAATTGCAAGTGTGGCATGTGGCGTGCAAAGGTGTTAATACTTGGCAGCCCTGCAATGGTTATTGTATTGAATTATTATTATATGGTTTTTCTATTGAAATGGTAACTTTTAAGCGGCGCATTTTTAGATGAATGACAGGATCATTGTCGCGTGTAAGCAGTTCAAAGTAAACTCACCTAAAAATAATTCTTTCCACCAACGTGTGATGTATGTAGAGTCGTTATTCATTCTCCTATAAACACGATGCTGCGCAACCATGTCCATACATAGCCTACTGGTCAACTTTGAATAATTATGAACAATGTGGTTGAGTTTCTTTTCGTTTCTTTCTTGCCGTTAACATTGGGCAGGGTTGCTGCCGACAACACCAAAACGAATGGAAGCGAAACAGGCAAGAAGAGTCACATTACGTTCACTGTTGACAACAGAGGACTCTGGTGGCGGGGTGGACTCAGTGCGTATAACATCTTTACAGTCAATGATTTATACAGACTAGAGACCAATAAACATCATGGATGAAACATGTACAAATGTGTTCGCTTTAATTAGTTACCATGCGTCATAAGTATAGCAGCCGATAATTATAAGATGAAACCTGTACTGCCAGAAAATGACCCTTCTAGGCTCCTAAACTGCTGTATGCCTTTTCAAAGTTTGTTTAATAATAAAAGCACAGTCCGGGACGGCATGTTTTCAACATTCAGAGAGTTATCCTTAGTATAGTAAGTATAGTGTCATTAGTGTGGTACTTTATCTTTATCAACCTTTTGAAGCTGTACATAACAAACGCTCAGAGAAATAATGAATCAATCATTTTGATATTTTTTTTATTCAATAGAATCGATTATATAAATGAACAAAGAAACGGGTAACATCAGATTGTATTACATCATTTGGTTTGTTTCATTGGTCCACGACAGAGTATACAGTAGATACTGAGCGAGATTCATATACTTCACTATATCTAAAACGTAAACCCTGCAGTAAATATCGCGAAAGGGAGGACCACACCCCTTCGTCGACTCCAGGCCCGTCTACTACAGCTCAGGTTTAGGTGGAGCTGTCCTCCTTGCACTGACTCAGCACTTCCACCATTTTGTTCCGGATATCCTCCATCTGGTCGCCCCACTTCTTCGTAACCACGTCTTCCTCGTCCTCGGTAACCACCGTGTAGGCCATGAGGGCAATGAGGCCGATCTGGAAGAGGTGGACCAGGTGGGAGCAGCGGTGTTCCATGATCTTTCGGTCACACTCGCAGTGGTCCAGGAACACCTTCAGTAGGGGCCTCCCGAACACCGTTTGGATCCCCATTACACCGCGGTAGTACACGTCGAGACTCATCTCTTGCTTGTGGAGCTGATAAATGCTCTTATACTCCTTCATGTGGTCCTGGGCATTCTCTGGATCTTTCTTCACCATCTTCACCATGTTGTTGAAGGCTTCATATTGGTGTTTGATGTACTCCTCATATATACCGAAGGTCTGGTGTACCTCATCGATGTGGATCTGCTTCAGGCACTGGTGGTTCTGTTCAGAAATGCTTGCGAGCTTGCTGTGGACTTCTTGGAAGTCCTTGTCGCAAGCGTGTGCCTCCAGCTCACTCCCCATGCGCTTGCGGACCACCCCGATCAGAGAGGAGAAGATTCCAAACATGGGGTTGATGGAGGATGCAAAGGAGGTCACCTTCTCCAAACAGTGCAACATTGTGACCGCAGTCTTCTTCACCTGTTCTGCGTTAGCCATGGCAAATTAGTCAGGAGGCTGAAATGAGAGAGGTGTAGCGTAATGTGAGTCTTTAGGAATATTGTGCAAGAAATGACCTCTCAAATTGCAGAGCCTACAATTGTGAGACAGGGTCTGCACCAAACTATTTGCAAAAGGATTCACTTTACATGCCGATTCTTAACAGCAGGGGAGAGGAGAGCAAGGCAATACAGCTTATAGGTCTGCTGTCTCTGGGCGTATGGATGAAGTACTCTATTAATATTAAGTAATCAATAGGCCTAATGAGTGTTATTGTAATATGAAAATAAATTATTTATAATAAATATATATTTGTAATAAATTAAAACATTAATTATTAATATATAAAGCTAGATGATCACTCAAATATATATAAATATAAAAAATAACAATTACCTATACTAGCCCTACTACTAATAACAATATTATCTTAAGTAGAATTAAGAGCAGTTGTACAGATATCCCAGGCAAAATAAATATTAGCAGGAAGGAACTTTTTTTTAAAGCCATTAATGTAAGGTGGCTGCAAAGTTAAAAGGATGCAATACAGCATATTTAGACCACATACAGTAGCTGGTCTTCACATGGATATTATGATGTCCTTTTCTAATATACTGTATTTATTCCAATGCATGGGACATCTGTTTTCTTGTTTGGATATATCTTGGTTCATAATGTTTGTGTGTTTGTGTGTGTGTGTGTGTGTGTGTGTGTGTGTGTGTGTGTGTGTGTGTGTGTGTGTGTGTGTGTGTGTGTGTGTGTGTGTGTGTGTGTGTGAGAGAGAGCAGGTTGTATAGGCTATACCTCGCTTCTTTAATGTCATGTGAATGAACAGCTGTGACTATTTTGTCATTTTATTCTATTCTATTGTATTTCTATGTGTTCCAGTATGCTTACCTGTGTGCAGCCTGTCCAGGTGAGAAGTCAAGTCCAGGTGAGAAGTCAAGGTCAGTTGGTCCTGCTCCTCAGTCTGTGCCGTATGTGATCCTAGTCAGACATCACTTGCGTTTATATATGCTCTCTTTATGGGTTGGTTCCTCATAGCTGTACCTGAAACAATGTGGGTGAATTCCTCCTCCTTAAGATTATCTGACGTATTTCCGAGCAGCACTGGTCTTACTGGTGTTTATTATGGGGGGGCGGAGATTTCCTGTTAAGAAGAAACAGCGGACTGGTTGTTCTTAATAGGCTATTATTATACCACTGAACAGGCCCGGCAATTCTGCCAGAAGGGCTGGGCAGTCATGGGGCCGGGGCTGAGCCGGGCCTGAGACAAAATATAAGAAAAAGTAATACAAAGAAGACATAGTAGCTTAAGCCTAATGTAAGTCACTCTGGATCAAGAGCGTCTGCTAAATGCCTAAATTGTAAAATTGTAATTGTAAATTGTATTTGGGCCGGTGAAGACCACACATGCCAGGGCCGATTTTCTGTGCCAGTCCGTGCCTGCTACTGAATGTCAAGATGCTGTGGTGCTCAGCCTGGTTAATGAAACGTAGTCACAGCTGTAATTAATTTAAAGTTCTCATGATGAAAGCTTATCATACGTAAATGGTAAATGGTACATTTATATAGTGCTTTTATCCAAGGCGCTTTACCTAGATTGTGCATCACATTCACCCATTCACACACATTCATACACCGACTGTGGCGGAAGCCATGCAAGGTACCAACCAGCACATCGGGAGCATTAGTTTTATTTTTACTCCCACCCACTTATCAAAACATTAAAAAAAATCACTTGAGTAGAAATCCCTAAAATGTATGAAATGTCTCAAACTTGAGAAATGAGAAATTGTGAACAAATAATATTTGTTCACAATTTATATATATAATTTGATGGAATGAACCTTCCCTATTTCAGTGGAACTGTGTTTCACACGATTAACATGGAATGAACCTTCCCTACTTCAGTGGAACTATGTTTCACACGATCAACATGGAATGTACCTTCCCTATTTCAGTGGAACTACGTTTCACACGATTAACATGGAATGAACCTTCCCTACTTCAGTGGAAATACGTTTCACACGATTAACATGGAATGAACCTTCCCTACTTCAGTGGAACTACGTTTCACACGATCAACATCTCCTAAGGATGACAGGTCGTGCAGGAGGAGGAATTGCTACTATTTTTAAAAACAGTCTTTATTGTAAACCAGGGGTGTCCAAACTTTTTTCAAAGGGGGCCATATTAGAAAATATTAAAATACCCAAGGGCCAACCTTACTATATCTCCTGACATAATGTAGCGTCGGACTAGTCTATAACAAAGTCACATAATGTAGCGTCGGACTAGTCTATAACAAAGTCACATATACACATCGCATTTAAATGATTCTATTGAACTCATCATATCATCGTCAATATTTAAAATCAATGGTCTTTTATCGGGTGTGTGCTATGAACAAAAAGTGTCTCTCAGCCTTTTTTCAGCCATATGTCACATTACCAAATGTAACCAGAGGAGCAACGTAAAAATAATAATACAAGGAAGAAGGAACAAGGAACACTTGAAAATTATATTCTGGGAAATGCCCAGGTTAAAAAACTTGAATGCCTCCCCCTAGCCAGCCGGGGCTAGAATAGTTTCACTGAGATCCTTGACCCTCAAAACATAGGTCTAGACACCTTATTTGTTCATTTAAGTGCAATATTGGCTGAGCTATAGTGAAAATCGATTATTTTGATAATGGAGGCACTCATTTGCATAAAAATGGTAGATGGGACACTTTTTAACATAGCTTATTCAAGTAAGAAATATTCCATGATGTGGAGTCAGTTCAAACTCAGTCATTCATTAATTTATTCCAAATGTATAGCTGATACTGACTAAATATACAATTTTCACCGATTTGAGGTATAGTTCAGAATTTTGGCTACAGAAAGAGTAATTTACAAGATAGAAAGGTTATCTTTGGCTCAAATTGAAGCTTAGGGATATGGGAAGTTTTCTATATACAAGTGAGGCAGTGATTCTCACCATAATGTGTTGGAAAATAACCATCTTTGTTGTTATTAGCCAAGCGGACACCATATTATTTTGTGTTTTTGAGGATGATGTGGGTCATAATTCAGAATATAATGGTAGCAACCCCCCAAATCCTGTTCTGCTACTTACCCCTATGTGTCAAGATACTTCATGACCAATTTCAGACTACCATGTCTATTTATGTAATTTTAGTGAATTAATATTTGCCTTTACACAATTTCGCCAGAGCCATATACCAAAAAGGGGGTTTTGAGGTAGGTGGGACATTTTGACAACTTTTTATCATAGCTCATCATGTTCAGCACATTTTTTCCAATAAGAAAACACTGATTAGAAGTATATTTCCGGGGGGTGCAGGAGACCCCCCTCCAGGGACTGTACTATAGCCTCTCCGAGGGTCTAGACACTGAGCAACTTACATCCTCGTTTCTTTCCACCTGCACTGGCATTTTGGACAATGTTGCGCCTTTAAAAGCCATGCGTCCCAAACCCAAGTCTGAGCCTTGGCTTAATGACACTACCCGCGCTGTCAGGAGAGAGTGTAGGAGGGCTGAGCGCAGGTGGAGAAAAGACAGGCTCCATGTGTCACATGACATTCTTGATGAGTGTTGGAAAAAATATCAGAGGACTGTCAAAGAGGAAAAATCAAGGCATTTCTCTGATATTATTTCAAAAAATATGGATAAACCACGCGTTCTTTTTAAGACCATTGAGCAGCTGATAAATCCCCCCCAACCCACCTGTCTGGAAGCTTCTCTTGATGTCTGTGAGAATTTTCTCAACTTTTTTATTGACAAGGTCGCTATGATCAGAGCACAAGTTTCCCCCCCTGCTTTTGACCCCTCCATGGCTGTCACCTGCACGGCTACACTTAATCATTTCCAGCCTGTATCATTTTCTAAACTTAGTGAAATTGTCTCTCAACTCAAAACATCATCCTGCCCTTCAGACGCTATCCCCACACACCTCTTTAAGGAGGTCTGGGAGACCATTGGGCCTAGAGTCCATGCTATCATAAATAGCAGCCTTGTCTCAGGTATGGTACCAGCTTACTTTAAAATAGCAGTGGTGACACCCCTGATAAAGAAACCTAGTCTGGATACCTCTATTTTATCCAACTACAGACCCATCTCAAAGCTTCCGTTCATTTCCAAGATCCTTGAGAAAACGGTGTTGTCTCAACTCCAGTCTTTTTTGCAGCTAAATAGCATTTTTGATGTTTTTCAATCTGGTTTCAAAGCGTTTCACAGCACAGAGTCAGCGTTGTTGAGAGTCTTCAATGACATCCTATTGACCACCGACTCTGGGGACTCTGTGATCCTACTACTCCTAGATCTTAGCTCTGCATTCGACACTCTCGATCACAATACTCTCATATCTCGGTTGGAGCTTTGTGTTGGTGTCAGAGATACCGCTTTAGCCTGGTTCTCTTCCTATTTATCGGAGAGATGCTTCTCCGTTAAATTTGGTGACTTCGTATCGTCCTCCACCCCCCTGTCCTCTGGAGTCCCCCAGGGCTCGATCCTTGGGACAATTCTATTCTCTTTATATTTACTTCCCATTGGCCTTATTTTTAAGAAACATGGCATTTCGTATCACCTTTTTGCAGATGATTCGCAAATATACATGCCCCTTAAAAAGGAAAATAACGGCTCCCTGACACCTCTGCTTGACTGTCTAAGTGACATCAAGGCATGGATGGCTCTTAAAAGTGTCAACGAAAGCAAAACGGAGGTTATAGTGTTTGGACCTAGCGGTCCTGGGATCGTTCCCACTGACCTAGGTTCCCTGCAGCCATATGTGAAACCTGTGGTTTCAAACCTTGGCGTCAAACTAGACAATGCCCTTAAACTTGACAAACAAGTCAATGCAGTAGTTAGCTCTAGTTTCTATCATCTGAGGCTGCTGGCCAAAATCAAGTCTGTGCTATCTTTTAGTGATTTTGAGCGGGTTATACATGCCTTTATATCTACGCGGTTGGATTACTGTAATGCCTTGTACGCTGGTTTAAACCAAGCCTCCCTTGCTCGACTCCAGCTAGTCCAAAACTCAGCCGCTCGTCTGCTCACAGGGACTCGCAGACGTGAGCATATCACACCTGTCTTGGCCTCCCTTTATTGGCTCCCTGTCCGCTTCAGAGTGGATTTTAAAATTATTTTATTTGTCTTTAAATCTATAAATGGTCTGGCTCCTCTTTATTTGTCTGAACCTATTGAGGTTTATACTCCTACTAGGTCACTGCGGTCTGAGGGCCAGCTAAACCTCAGGGTCACAAAGAAGACCCGCTTGAAGTCCAGAGGCGACCGAGCCTTTTCCGTTGTAGCCCCTAAACTTTGGAACGCACTCCCCTCCCACGTCAAATCGGCCCCCTCCATCGAGACTTTTAAATCTCGCCTAAAGACCCACCTCTATACCTTGGCTTTTAACCCCGCTTGAGTTCCTTTGGTCCTTGTATATGTTTGTCTCACTGTGATGCTTTTCTGTTGCTTTTCTGTATTGTGTCTCATTTGTTTTCACTGTTTGTACTTTGTTTTCTCGCTGTTGTTTTTCTGTGTGGTAGCTGTAGTACATTTGTTTTTATTTTCTCCTGTACAGCACTTTGTAAACTCTGAGTTTTGAAACGTGCTATATAAATAAAGTGGATTGGATTGGGATTGGAACATGGAATGAACCTTCCCTACTTCAGTGGAACTACGTTTCACACGATTAACATGGAATGAACCTTCCCTACTTCAGTGGAACTGTGTTTCACACGATTAACATGGAATGAACCTTCCCTACTTCAGTGGAACTACGTTTCACACGATTAACATGGAATGAACCTTCCCTACTTCAGTGGAACTACGTTTCACACGATTAACATGAAATGAACCTTCCCTATTTCAGTGGAACTACTGTAGGGTTAGGCCAAAGAACTGGTTCCTGTGGCCATGTTCATATTTATAGTTAGTTACAAGTTTATTAACCCATTAAGACCTGAGGCCGATTCTACAAGTCCATTCTAAATTAGTAGTTCTCACACTTAAGACTTTTCTGTACAAAGTGACGCGCTGTGAGCTTGCAATACCAACAACAAAGTGTTATATGTAAAGTTTGATATTGAGCATATATTCTATTAGTAGCACACCCTAAACACACAATAGAACTTCGGTTTGTATGCACTTTTATTTATGTTGCACTATTTTATTTTGGTCTCAGTTTAAGTTTATGTAATTTAATACAGAAATGTAAAGACATTGTCAGACTCAGAGGAAGACGTGCTTATACATTACTCCAAGGTCAAAGAGAGAGAGAGAGAGAGAGAGAGAGAGATAGCAGAAGCAGCAGTATAGCGCCGCCGCCATGCAGAGATAAGAGGACAGGTTCATGCAACACAAACACTTACACAGGCTAGAAAGTACGGCTGGCCAAATTCCAAATCCTGAGGAAGTCACACGGACACGGACTTAATTTAACTTTAAGTCCCTTCATACCCAGAGATGGCGCAGTAGATTGAACTCATAACTTGGATATCATACCATTGTTTGATTTTATTTTATTTCCTGCATGTACATTTAACCTAGCTTGCAACATGAACGCTGACCAAAATTAATTCCTCAAGTAGACCCTACAAAAAAATGAAACGTTAACAAACACAACACGTGTATTTCAACACTGTAAACCTCTTCACTCCACCCCAAAGGGTGACCTCCCCCCCCCACGGCCCACCTCCCCACGTTTAAACTGTGGGACTCTGCAGAGTGAATTATACCATCCTTACGCTACCATGAAGCAGGTGTAGCTAATCAGTGCTGCAGTGTAAATGTGCTTAATTGTACACTGCAGCTATATGGCCGCATCCTTGGATTCGTCCTTAGGCAGCCACACAGTCATGCACCATATCAGCATTACCAAGTGTCCTAAGTTCGTAGCACCCTTGGTTATCCACTGCAATGCACCTTGTCTTGAGTCTATCGTCCCACACAGAAGGTGGTCCTTTTTGGCAAAGATGAGTTTTTTTAAACATTGTATCATCATTGTTAAAAGATAATAACACAAGTTGACAGATTGATTCATGAAGAAGTATATAAAAAAATTTTGCCAGGGGCAAATAGATTTTAGTTATTCAGTGTGGTTGCCAGATATTTTAGTTATTCAGTGTGCACATTAAACATTAAACATTGAGAATACAGAGTATTTAGAGAGTGCAAACAAAACACACATACGTTAAAAAAAATCACACCCGTGTGAAGTGAGGGGCGCTCTTATCATTATACGTCCTCATACATGACATACATGATCTCACAAACAACTGAATTTATGTGATTGGTTAGCCGATTTGCTCATCTACCTTCCCCTTCATTGTCACCATTTAATGTTTGTGTTGCCACAAATTTACAGCATATTTGAGGCACATATGACCTAATTTCTCCTGTCATTGTCAATGGCAAATATGAGACGTATGTGGGGACAAATGCTGTATATAGGAGGTGCTAACGCCCCTCAAAAATAAATTAATTCAAAAATAACAAATAATGTAAAAAGTAAATTATAGGAAATACCAGTTGGCTCTCATGAGGGAAAGAACCTGTCTCACCGTTGGCAATAATCTAAAACAAAAAAATAAATTTCTTCTAAACCCAGTGCATGTTTATAGCTGTCAGTATCAGCAGGGTATATTAGTTTCTTCTTGGACCTGGCTGGTGCAGTTTTATGTATTACACATCAAACATCATACAAATGGCCCCATTTACGCATTGCACTCCCCCACCTAATGGGGGGCTTGGTTATAGTCGGCTGATGATTGCAGTGTGAAGACAACCAGAAGGCTGCCTGAGGCGTAGAGCAACAAAAACAAATGGAGCTTTTTCATGCAAACCAACTTTAACCAGCTCAGTGACCAAGTTGTGGTTGAGTGTCCGCCCTCAAACTGCAGAGGTCGGGGTTCGAACCCTGTCCGGGGGTCCCCCGGGGTCATACCAAAGACCCGATGCCTCCCTGCGTGGCACTCAGCATCAAGGATTGGATTGGAGGGGTTAGATCAACTACAAAATGGTTCCAGAGCATGGCACGGCTGTGCTCACCACTCAAAGAGTTGCGTCAAATGCATAGGACAAGTTTCGCATACAGCAATGTATGGGACAAAATAGTAGGAACCTTTTCTTCTTTAACTCTTGATTATGGGAGCAGTATGGGTTAGCGCCCCAGCCTAGGAGGGCCATGCAAACCTCAAGCGGAGCCTGCGGCACCACCAAGGGCAAGGTGGAGCCTGCGGAACCGTTGCGGCTTGAAAATCCACCATTCCTGAATAAAGTGCCTGGTGCTGGGAGTCTGGTGCAACGCACAGGGCCTGACCTGGTGAGAGCAGGAGTGGACCTGGTGAGACGTAGGAGGGGCCCGCACAGATGTCAACCCACAGAGCCTAGTCCTTCCATGTGCCAGAATGGTAGCTCCCAGTCCCGGCAGAGTAGTTCAGGAGGAATGGATTGTGTGGCCCTGGTTTTTCCCTAATGGGACTTATCGAGGGTAGCTACTGGGACGTAAGTCGGGACTTGATCACTCCCGGCTGGGTCACCTGAGTGAGGGGTATGATGTTGCGAGACCCGAAACCCCGATGACCTTGGGATACATCACTGAGGATACGTCCCAGGCGCATCCATTTATGTATGTATTTTGTTATATGGTCTCCTATGCTGATGATAAGGAACTGAGAACACGTACTGTGTTGTTCATTTTCAACTTCGACGTTCATCCGCATCTCATTCTTTCTCTTGCTCATTCTCTCTCACACGCACATGCACGCATCTGCACTTTCCGCCGCACTCGACATCGTGGCTATATGCTTGAAGATCGAGTGAACGGCTCATGCAGATGCCTCACTATCACGGCCGGCCGTGTGTAGCCGACGTTATTAGGCCACAGATTCTTATCAACAGCTTGGTGTGTAGAGGAGTTATAGGTTCATATCTGTTAAGCAGTGATCTTGGGCAAGAACAAAGGAAAACCAAGAAACGGGTTAAAGTGCTTCTCAGCGCTGCTCCAAATCAAACACGACTACTACGAATGGAAATCCTCTGCTTCTTTTGGTGATGAAATGTGAAAGAGCTTGTTGCTTCTCCAGTGCGTCACGTTATGTTTGTAATGACCGCTCTCTTCAGGTTTGCGCAGTTTCCGCAGTGCCAGGTTGAATGAGCTGGGTGCATATATCGCTATATAGTCCGACGTCCCAATAATCCGACATTACAAACCCGACCCCAAACCACACGCGGAAGCCACATGTGAGTCTTACTATGGAGCTGGAGCTCTCTCCAAAGATCCCTCAGTCTCCTGCTCCAGCCAGCATGGTAGCATCTCCCGTATGCATTTCAGCAGTGTTTGGTCACTTTCAGTGCACCTCAACAATAATAAGTTCTGGTTCCCCATGTCATCCATCTTACATTCCAGATACGTTCTTTTCAGGTCGTTGGTTCAGCATCTTTCTTCTCCTTGGTGCTCTTCCATCCACATGGTAGTGGAAGTGGAATATTCTTTTAAAAATAAACTTCCGACATGTCATTGTCCAAAGAGGCAACGGCGCTATCCATTACGCGGGGGGTAGAGTGTCCGGTTTGCTACCAAAGAGAAACCACTCCATTTGTCTTTGAGGAAGTAGTCCTCACTCATGGTCTCCACTCTGGGCTTCTCATGGTCATTTTGGTTGAGTATGCGTATTTGCTGGCGGTAGTCATCCGAAAAGAGAATGCCTTTATTGGAAGCAGTATTTTAAAAAAGAATAACAAAAAGATGAATAAAGCTCACTGGCAGTAACATGAAATAAATGTCACATTATTATTATTGAGAAATGTTCTCCTTGATAAGGCCCAAGGTGATCAGACTATTGGGACACACATGGTCTCCAGTCCAAGACTTCACTTTGTGTTTGCTTATCCACTCCAAGCACTACTTTGGGGACATCCACCATCTTTTTGTTTAGAATGCATGTTTTTGCTATTGCACACACACGACTGCATTCATAGACAGTCTTTTGAAGGCATTACTGTCTTCATTGGTGGCAATATAAAAAAGAAAACAAAAAGATTAATAGGGCTTTCTGGTAGTAACATGAAATAAAATTATAATGTCCTGATGGGGCAAATTAAGGGCCGCCCTGTAAAAAAAAACGTACATGAATGTATTTGCACGCTTGTCATGTGTCCTGGAGGGAGGCTATAGCTCACCTCCGATGATGCACTGCGTGGTCTGCACCTCCCTCTGTAGCGGCTCTGCAGACGAGGGCCGATGCAGTCAGCAGGCGCTCGTCAGGGCTGAACGTCCTAACCCATTCTGACCTGAGATCAGATTCATACGAGGTTTCCACTGGACACACACTGGTCTGATTAACCCATTCTGACCTGAGATCAGATTCTAAAAATGTCAGTCATTCTTAGATTTTTCAAAAATAGCAGACCTACAAGCTCGTAGCGCGCCACTCGGTGGCGCGCTATGAGCTTGTAGATCTGCTTTTTTTCAATAGCTAAAGCATGACATGATGCGAACACCAAAATGGGTTCCCGTTCAGAATGGGCTGAATGTTTTCAGCATTCGGTATATCGTGCCTTTTTCCACCACGTCTATAATGCTTATGGTGTGTGGCCTCTACACATCCAAGAGGTTTGTGGCCTATAGCAATGTGTATGTTGAGGAACGTGAAGTAAGTGACCTGCTACACTGCGTTGTGATCGACGGGGGCTCCCTTACCTCCCGTAGTCGACGATCAGCTCCTTTGTGTCCTTTGTGTGCGGTTGTTCTTGTGACATCTAGTATGGCTGCCTACCGAGCGTCTCCATAGGAGGGTCCTCCATGCACCTCGGGAGACTAATAAAGTATACAATACAATACAAAATACGTCCCACTGGGTTTAGCAGACCAAAGACCAGATGGAATGATTACATCTCCACACTGGCCTGCGAATGCCTGGGGATCCCAAGGGGGAAGTGGATAATCTTGCACAGGAGAAGGAACACTGGAAATCTCTGTTGGAATAGTTACCCCTGCAACCCGATTCCGGATAAGCGGTTGAAGATGGATGGATGGATTGTCAACACTTGATGCCAACGTTGGAGCTGTGTAGCCACACAGCATGTACATGTCAGTGAATCTGATGTGATGTCCCCAGAGGCATTGATCTCAGCACAAACCTATTGTGTTTCATGCCGAGCTGCGATTCACAATTGGTATACGCATGTTGCTCCCCTCCAGGTGAGACATGAAGAGCTATGGCAATTGCATCGTCGGGTGGTTCTGGCTGTCAAAGTGCCACATGGGTCCAGTGTGGGAAGGCAGCAAACCTTCCAAAGCACTTGGCAACAATTGAGGTGAGGGCTGTATAGGTCTCCGGTCATTCCTTGGAGTGCTTGTGCATTTGTGTTGCGCAAACATCGCCGTCAATCCACAGTTCCTGGTTGGGATAAATAACTCGTGGACGTTATTCCAAGAGGCAGTGCTGAAATATCGGAAAAATATCCTGTAGACCGGTCCAACGTGATAGAATCCGATTGTTCAGACCAGCACTGCACGTCGCTTTCATTGACCTGCTCCTGTTTCAGTCTCTGCCTGCAGACATCAGAACAAACGGTGGACTAAAAGAGCTTGATCTGTAGCTTTCCCAGAAGTGCTTAAGGACCTGCTCGCCTCGCTGTGTTGCCTCGTTAGTTTTAACAAAGCCTCGTTGAACTAATAAACAGTAAAGGCAGCATCATGGTGTACTCACTGATAATCCTATGCAGTTCTCCTAATGCTCTTGTCAGATGTAAACAACAGTGATGATATGAGTTCCAAGTCAGAACAAAAATAATTAAGGGATTGCAGGGGGGACTGTTATTCCATGATAGATTCCCCCCCACCCCGTCTTACACTGGCAGTAAAAAATAACTATTATCTGAAGGCTTTCGAAAAAACTAAAAACTAAAATAAAAAGGTGAGACCTCACTGGCCGCTATACCTAAATAAATTGCTAATTATTACTAGCGACGAATGTCGTTAACAAAAAAAGAAAAAAGAAATAGAGCTCAGTGGCAGTAACCAGAGTAAAGGCTATCATTCAACAAAATATCTTCTTTGACAATGGCCATGGGCGGGGCTTCACAAAAAAACAAATGTCCTGTATGTGCAAATCTACAGCGACAAATATCACAACAACAACAACAATGACAAATAAAATTAAAATTAAAAAAATTATAGACCTCACTGGCAGTAAATAAGAAAAAAAGCTTATAATGTTTTGATAATGTTCGTGATATGGACCTTCTTTTCTTTTTGCCCAAAGAAGGGGAAATAATAATAGAATAAAGAAAGCTCACTGGCCATTGCATGAAAAAGAAAATCCCTGATTATTAAATGTTCTTCGTGAGGGTAAAAAAAAAGAAGAGGAATACAGCTTACCGGCAATAACCTGAAAAAGGACATACAGGATGTCTGTGTTTCAGTTTAGTATGCATGTCCCCTTAGTTCGTTGGGTACTCTGGTCTGTCTACTGCCATGCTCTACTGTTTATGGTTTCTGGCCATTCAGAAAGTCCTCGCTCAGCACGGAAGCCTGGAGTGGAGCTTGAGGAACTTGTCGTTTCTGCATCTGTTCCAGGGAAGAAACGAGGAACAGTTTGTTTAGAAGCATTTGCGGTGGACAATGGAAGGTCCGGACTCATCATATTCCAACTTGCTGATCCACATCTGCTGGAAGGTGGACAGGGAGGCCAGGATGGAACCTCCAATCCAGACAGAGAATTTACGCTCTGGCGGGGCAATGATCTTGATCTTCATGGTGGATGGCGCCAGGGCTGTGATCTCCTTCTGCATCCTGTCGGCAATTCCTTGGTACATGGTAGTACCTCCGGACAGCACGGTGTTGGCGTACAGGTCCTTTCGGATGTCGATGTCACACTTCATGATGCTGTTGTAGGTGGTCTCGTGGATACCGGCAGACTCCAAACCAAGGAAGTTAGGCTGGAAGAGGGCCTCTGGACAGCGGAATCTTTCATTGCCAATGGTGATGACCACTCCATCGGGCAGCTCATAGCTCTTCTCTATGGAGGACGAGGAGGCAGCAGTGCCCATCTCCTGCTCATAGTCCAAGGCAACGTAACACAGACTCTCCTTGATGTCACGCACGATCTCCCTCTCGGCCGTGGTGGTGAAGGAGTAACCGCGCTCGGTCAGGATCTTCATGAGGTAGCCCGTGAGGTCGCGTCCGGCCAGGTCCAGACGCAGGATGGCGTGTGGAAGGGCGTGGCCCTCGTAGATGGGCACGGTGTGGGTCACGCCGTCCCCGGAGTCCATGACGATACCGGTGTTACGACCGGAGGCGTACAGGGACAGCACTGCCTGGATGGCCACGTACATCGCGAGAGTGTTGAAGGTCTCGAACATGATCTGTGTCATCTTCTCTCTGTTGGCTTTGGGGTTCAGGGGCGCCTCCGTGAGCAGGATGCTGTAGTCCTCGGGGGTGATTCTCAACTCATTGTAAAATGTGTGATGCCATATTTTTTCCATGTCGTCCCAGTTCGTGACAATTCCATGCTCTATGGGGTACTTCAGGGTAAGGATACCTCTTTTGCTCTGGGCTTCGTCTCCTACGTAAGAATCTTTCTGGGCCATACCCACCATCACTCCTTGGTGCCTGGCACGACCGACGATAGAGGGGAAGACAGCGCGAGGCGTGTCGTCCCCAGCAAAACCCGCTTTGCACATTCCTGAGCCATTGTCAACGACGAGTGCGAGGACTTCATCTTCCATGGTAGCCTACTGTTTTGCTAAATGAACCTGTTTCAGGAACTTGTTTCAGATAGACAGATCTTTTACAATTTGCCAGTTTGGAGTAATCTAGACAAATGGTTCAATGCTTAAGTGAGAATCAGTATAAATGCACACCACTGTGTCCTCACCATGACGTCATGTGATTGTCCAAGCTTGGCAAGTGCATCGTACAAGTTCAGAAGATCACTATTGAAGTTAAAGCTGAAGCTAGACAATACAAACTGAAATAAACACATACATGATATCTGATCACGTAAATATATGCATGGCTGGCTAATAGCCCAATCCTTCTCATATTATACGTTTAAATAAGTAAAATCACACCCGTGTTAAGTGAGTGGTGCAACTCCGTGTGGGGGGTCTCCGGGAGGAACTTCCAGACCCCACAGGAACGAGCCCCGGGTCCCGGTGCGGCCCACCACTCGGCCCACTCTGATCAGGAGCTCCTGAGCTTGTGGTTGCAGGAGAGCAGGCTGATGTCGTCCTTGTATTTGGGGTGTCGCCTTTACCTCCTTGGTGTTATGGTCAGGTCAAGATCATGCTCTCGTGCACTGATGGCCTTCCTTTTGCACATAGTCCAGGACTATGACGAAGAGGGTGTGCCCGTGCAGTACCCCAGCCAAGATGTCAAACTCCTCCCTGTGCTGTTGCCATCCGGGATCACCACTAGTTCATGTGTTCATGGTCTCCATTGCCTGATGGGGTAAATTGGGAGGGACGCCGTTCCCTGAGAGGTAAACATGGGCGTTATGTCTGGAAGAAACGCTGGCCAGCTGAGGTGTAACAAAATCAAAACAAAGTATAATACTTTTCCTGAACAAGTAGTGTGGGCTCGAGTAGCTCTCTACGAGATGATGATGTATTTACCCACATGGCGTCGTCCCCCCCCCCCCCACACACACACACTCCCTCTGTCTGCCTATTGGTTGACCCACATGACGTCATAGCCAGAGCCATAGACTATAGACGGAGTAACAACAACGCCGTTCACTTCATGGGGCCAGTTCAATGGCAGCTCTTCTACATAGACACGAATAGGGACACCTGGAAGTTTACGGAATGCATTGGAGTCTATATGGGCTCGCGCGAGTACATGAACCACGTGACCGGGCTGTTTTCTGCCCCCTCAATGTCGCAACTCTGTCTATACTCAATGGCTCTGGTCACAGCCCCCCTGCCTCTGTCTTCCTATTGGTTGACCTTGACCCCCATGATGTCACAGCTCAGCAGGCAAACGGGCTCAGGTATAAAAGATGTACAACAGTATAGCGAGATACTTGAGGATGATGATGATGATGTATTGACACACATGACGTCAGAGTCCAGTGGCCAAAGAAAAACGTGTCCGGGAATAAAGATGTGCATGACATCACTGCCCAGCAGGAAAACGCACCGGGATTAATACATTTAGGATGGGAACCCCTTTTGGTGTCTAAAGGATTATGTTATATACTTTATCTATTGAAAAATAGCAGATACGAGCTTGTAGATCTGCTATTTTTGAAAAATCTATTATAGTATTATATGGACATAATCCTGTCCAGTATGTAACTCCAAGATACATGGGGTGGGTATGGTTGGAGAGTTTGTGACCATCCCAAGTGACGCTCAGTTCTTTTTTCGCGTCTCGGTTCCTCAGGTGGAAGCTGCATAGTTGGGTTTGTGTGTGCCATACCAGCAAGGCTGGTATGGCTACAATGGTTGACTGCAAGGGCTGATGTGTGAACGTTGGCAGCCTGACTTTCTACACTGGCTGGCTGGCTGTGTTGGCTGACTGGGAGGGCTTGCTGGCTAGCTGGCTTGCTGGGCTCCCTGAGGGAAGCTTTGGGATGGATCTCTAGGGGCATCGGCTTGTGTTGAGCCTTCCAACGGCGTCTACCTTGATCTTCGTCCTAAGAAAGAAAGACAGAAAAAGAAAGACACACACAAACTCAACTACGCAGCTTCCACATGAGGAGGGCAGGCAGGAAGGCAGGCAGGCACGCAGGCAGGCACAAGCTGCCTGCGTGCTTGCTTCGCCCTCCAGTTGCTGCTCCAGTTATTTGTTTTCCCTCAAACCCATCCTCAATGTGTTGGGTGAGGTTGAGCTCTGTCCAGCACAGGAGCGGCCGGGACGGAAACCAGCTTGGTCTTTAGTCAGCTTGGTGTCTATGAGTGGCATGAGGCGTTGGAGTAGCAGCCTCTCTTGTAAGTGATGCAGAGGAGGCAAATGGGTCCTTTGGCCTTTCTCCAGACAGAAGGGATGGTTTTCTGTGCCATGCATGTATTCAGCATCCCCACGAGCCAGGTCTTTGCGTTAGGTTCCAGGTGCTGTATAATTTCTGCCAGTATGTCATCAATCCCTGCTGCTTTTCCGGGTTTCAACTTTCCCATTGCAGTTTCGAGTTCTTCTAGGTCGAAGGGTTTGGTTTGAGGGCTGGCTGATTGTGGTTGGTCTGATACCACTGTGCGATGGTATTCTCCTGTGGGTCGGCGGCGGTGTTGGTTAAGACACCAGTTGTGATGCAACAGAGTTCGCTGTGACCGTTGTGAATTATGGGTGGCTCCCAGAGGTCCCTGATCCCCATGGGGTCCAACAGTGGTCATTGAAGCGTGCACACACACATGCACCTACACACCTGGACCTGTAAATGAACAACAACACAAAAACGAAGGCACTGGTGTCGTACTTCTGGTTTACCGGAACGGGGTTCAACTCCCTGCAGTGCCCTGCTCAATGTGTTGTATTTACATGGTTCATTGGTCCATGGTCTCAGGTCATTGAGCGGCGCGCTATAGTGCGCGACTCTTCATCATTGTTGAGGATTTTTTTTTTAAAGGTGAAAATCAAGGAAAAGCGAAAGTCCATGGTCCATGGTCACGGACCGCATACTGGTCAAGGTCATTTATACTGGTCAAGGTCATTGATATTGGTCAAGGTCATTAAGTGGCATGCTATAGTGCGCGATTCTTCATCATTGTTTAGGATTTGAAAAAAGGTGAAATCGCAGAAAAGCGAAAGGCTATAGTCCATGGTCACGGAGGGCATACTATAGTATGTTGTTTCATCGTTGGCATCCAGGGAGTGTGTGTGCAAAATTTGGCATCGACCGGGTTAATGGTGCTGGAGATTAGCTGTTAACAAACTGACGGACACACACACACACACACACACACACACACACACACACACACACACACACACACACTCAAAGTGCAAAACATACTCTCTCCCCATGGCTTTGGCCTGGTGCCATACCGTTATTAATTATTGCCTACAATGTCAAATTGTGAAATGACTTTACTGTTGAAATGCAAAATTTACATTTCGACGAATAGACCTCGTAAAACAAAACAAAAACCAAGGCACTGGTTGTGGTACTTCTGGTTTACCGGAACGGGGTTCGACTCCCTGCAGTGCTCTGCTTAATTTGTTGTATTTACATGGTTCATTTCTATTTTCTGCTCATTGTGTTGGCTATATGACCATGGTCCAAAATGATGAAAAACGAGGATAAATGCTAATGTTTCTCATCCTCCGCAACACTCCGCAATTTGCTAATGTTTCAAAAAACATGGGCTGTATATAACCCATCGTTTTTTTTTTCATTTTTTCATTTTTGTCAAATCATCAAAAATGATGAAAAACCGTGCGCTATAGTATGCCGTACGATATGGGCTATAGCCCATGGTCCAAAATGATGAGAAACGAGGATAACTTTTTTTTTCAAAATTTCAAAAAACATGGGCTATAACCCATCGTTTTTGTCATTTCGTCATTTTTTTCAAATCCTCAAAAATGATGAAAAACGGCGCGCTATAGTATGCCGTACGATATGGGCTATAGCCCATGGTCCAAAATGATGAGAAACGAGGATAACTTTTTTTTTCAAAATTTCAAAAAACATGGGCTATAACCCATCGTTTTTGTCATTTCGTCATTTTTTTCAAATCCTCAAAAATGATGAAAAACGGCGCGCTATAGTATGCCGTACGATATGGGCTATAGCCCATGGTCCAAAATGATGAGAAACGAGGATAACTTTTTTTTTCAAAATTTCAAAAAACATGGGCTATAACCCATCGTTTTTTTTATTTTTTCATTATTTTCAAATCCTCAAAAATGATGAAAAACGGCGTGCTATAGTATGCCATACGATATGGGCTATATCCCATGGTCCAAAATGATGAGAAACGAGGATAACTTTTTTTTCCAAAATTTCAAAAAACATGGGCTATAACCCATCGTTTTTTTTTCATTTTTTCATTTTTTTCAAATCCTCAAAAATGATGAAAAACGGCATGCTATAGTATGCCATACGATATGGGCTATATCCCATGGTCCAAAATGATGAGAAACGAGGATAACTTTTTTTTCCAAAATTTAAAAAAACATGGGCTATAACCCATCGTTTTTTTTCATATCTTTATTATTTTCAAATCCTCAAAAATGATGAAAAACGGCGTGCTATAGTATGCCGTACGATATGGGCTATAGCCCATGGTCCAAAATGATGAGAAACGAGGATAACTGTAATTGTCGTAGTGGTTAAGATGTTGTCTTTCCACGTGGGAGACCAGGGTTCGATTCCCGGCTGTTACACTATCATACAAAATAAGACCTCAACAGCGCTAAGAAAGATCTGATTGATATGATGCTGTGTTATTTAAACTTTACTAACTGAAGGCTAACGAACAAAAGATCACTTCAAAATTACCAGGAGACTTTGCCTGAGTGTGTCTGACTGATGGTGCAGTGGTCTAATCATCAGGGATTCAGTACAGACATTCCATGTTCAAGGCCTGTTCCTCCTACAGCTCAATGCTGCAGTAATTTGAACTTTTCAAGGCTAGAATAAAAAATAGAAACTCAAAAGCACCCGGAGACATCTGCTGAATGCCCAAAGGTGCCGTGGCGTAATGGTGTGGAGCGCTTGGCCCGATGCCTCTGCTACAGTCAGTTGGCCGGTTCAAGTCCCATGTCATGACATCAAGGTGCTGGAGGACCATCGGGAGTTCCTCCTGCAGCTCAATGCTGCAGTAATTTGAACTATTCAAGGCTAGAATAAAAAATAAAAACTCAAAAGCACCCGGAGACATCTGCTGAATGCCCAAAGGTGCCGTGGCGTAATGGTGTGGAGCGCTTGGCCCGTTGGCTCTGCTACAGTCAGTTGGCCGGTTCAAGTCCCATGTCATGACATCAAGGTGCTGGAGGACCATCGGGAGTTCCTCCTACAGCTCAATGCTGCAGTAATTTGAACTTTTCAAGGCTAGAATAAAAAATAAAAACTCAAAAGCACCCGGAGACATCTGCTGAATGCCCAAAGGTGCCGTGGCGTAATGGTGTGGAGTGCTTGGCCCGTTGCCTCTGCTACAGTCAGTTGGCCGGTTCAAGTCCCATGTCATGACATCAAGGTGCTGGAGGACCATCGGGAGACGGTGCTCTCTCCCCCTGTTTCCTGAAAAGTAGCATTTGGGCGTTATGTTTGAAAGAACCCTGTCCACCTAAAGTTTTACAGATAAGAATTAGGTCAAACTTTTAAAAAGAAATAGCAATGCATTTTGGCCCATCATCTGACAGAATAGTCTGTGACTATATGAATTTGACAATGAAAAACTGCAAATTGCGGAAATGTAAAATTGCGGAAATTGCGGAAATTGCAAATTTGGAAAATTGGAAATTGCGGAAATTGAGGAATTGCAAATTGCGGAAATTGAAAATTGCGGAAATTGAAAATTGCGGAAATTGCGGAAATTGCTAATTTGGGAAATTGGAAATTGCGGAAATTGAGGAAATTGCAAATTGCGGAAATTGGAAATTGCAAATTGCGGAAATTGCAAATTTGGGAAATTGAGGTGGCCCAAAACTTGGTTGGAAAGTCCCTCTTTTATGTCTGGCTTCCAGGCCAGTTGGAAAATGGCACACTGAGAGGTGGTAAGAGTATGTTAAATTGGACATTTTCATGGTAAAAGATTAGCTGGACAGGGTTCTTTCAGACATAAGCCCCAACCGTTACATCTCAGGAAACGGGGAGAGAGCACCGTCTCCCGATGGTCCTCCAGCACCTTGATGTCATGACATGGGACTTGAACCGGCCAACTGACTGTAGCAGATGCAACGGGCCAAGCGCTCCACACCATTACGGCAACTTTGGGCATTCAGCAGATGTCTCCGGGTGCTTTTGAGTTTTTATTTTTTATTCTAGCCTTGAAAAGTTCAAATTACTGCAGCATTGAGCTGTAGGAGGAACTCCCGATGGTCTTCCAGCACCTTGATGTCATGACATGGGACTTTAACCTGCCAACTGACTGTAGCAGAGGCATCGGGCCAAGCGCTCCACACCATTACGCCACGGCACCTTTGGGCATTCAGCAGATGTCTCCGGGTGCTTTTGAGTTTTTATTTTTTATTCTAGCCTTGAAAAGTTCAAATTACTGCAGCATTGAGCTGTAGGAGGAACTCCCGATGGTCCTCCAGCACCTTGATGTCATGACATGGGACTTGAACCGGCCAACTGACTGTAGCAGAGGCAACGGGCCAAGCGCTCCACACCATTACGCCACGGCACCTTTGGGCATTCAGCAGATGTCTCCGGGTGCTTTTGAGTTTTTATTTTTTATTCTAGCCTTGAAATGTTCAAATTACTGCAGCATTGAGCTGTAGGAGGAACAGGCATTGAACATGGAATGTCTGTACTGAAACCCTGATGATTAGACCACTGCACCATCTCTCAGGCAAAGTCTCCTGGTAATTTTGAAGTGATCTTTTGTTCGTTAGCCTTCAGTAAAGTTTAAATAACACAACATCATATTAATCAGATCTTTCTTAGCGCTGTTGAGGTCTTCTTTTGTATGATAGTGTAACAGCCGGGAATCGAACCCTGGTCTCCCACGTGGAAAGCCAACATCTTAACCACTACGAAATTTGAGTTATCCTCATTTCTCATCATTTTGGACCATGGGCTATAGCCCATATCGTACGGCATACTATAGCACGCCGCTTTTCATCGTTTTTGAGGATTTGAAAATAATGAAAATATGAAAAAAACGATGGGTTATAGCCCATGTCTCATTTAACCAGCCTTTTAGAATTTAGATGGACAGTGAAAATGTTCTTCAGGAGACTAGAACCCTGACTAGAACGATATGGGCTATAGCCCATGGTCCAAAATGATGAGAAACGAGGATACGTTTTTTTTTTCAAAATTTCAAAAAACATGGGCTATAACCCATCGTTTTTTTTCATTTTTTTCAAATCCTCAAAAATGATGAAAAACGGCATGCTATAGTATGCCATACGATAAGGGCTATATCCCATGGTCCAAAATGATGAGAAACGAGGATAACTTTTTTTTTCAAAATTTCAAAAAACATGGGCTATAACCCATCGTTTTTTTCATTTTTTTCAAATCCTCAAAAATTATGAAAAACGGCGCGCTATAGTATGCCGTACGATATGGGCTATAGCCCATGGTCCAAAATGATGAGAAACGAGGATAACTTTTTTTTTCAAAATTTCAAAAAACATGGGCTATAACCCATCGTTTTTGTCATTTCGTCATTTTTTTCAAATCCTCAAAAATGATGAAAAACGGCGCGCTATAGTATGCCGTACGATATGGGCTATAGCCCATGGTCCAAAATGATGAGAAACGAGGATAACTTTTTTTTTCAAAATTTCAAAAAACATGGGCTATAACCCATCGTTTTTGTCATTTCGTCATTTTTTTCAAATCCTCAAAAATGATGAAAAACGGCGCGCTATAGTATGCCGTACGATATGGGCTATAGCCCATGGTCCAAAATGATGAGAAACGAGGATAACTTTTTTTTTCAAAATTTCAAAAAACATGGGCTATAACCCATCGTTTTTGTCATTTCGTCATTTTTTTCAAATCCTCAAAAATGATGAAAAACGGCGCGCTATAGTATGCCGTACGATATGGGCTATAGCCCATGGTCCAAAATGATGAGAAACGAGGATAACTTTTTTTTTCAAAATTTCAAAAAACATGGGCTATAACCCATCGTTTTTGTCATTTCGTCATTTTTTTCAAATCCTCAAAAATGATGAAAAACGGCGCGCTATAGTATGCCGTACGATATGGGCTATAGCCCATGGTCCAAAATGATGAGAAACGAGGATAACTTTTTTTTTCAAAATTTCAAAAAACATGGGCTATAACCCATCGTTTTTGTCATTTCGTCATTTTTTTCAAATCCTCAAAAATGATGAAAAACGGCGCGCTATAGTATGCCGTACGATATGGGCTATAGCCCATGGTCCAAAATGATGAGAAACGAGGATAACTTTTTTTTTCAAAATTAAAAAAAACATGGGCTATAACCCATCGTTTTTGTCATTTCGTCATTTTTTTCAAATCCTCAAAAATGATGAAAAACGGCGCGCTATAGTATGCCGTACGATATGGGCTATAGCCCATGGTCCAAAATGATGAGAAACGAGGATAACTTCTTTTTTCAAAATTTAAAAAAACATGGGCTATAACCCATCGTTTTTGTCATTTCGTCATTTTTTTCAAATCCTCAAAAATGATGAAAAACGGCGCGCTATAGTATGCCGTACGATATGGGCTATAGCCCATGGTCCAAAATGATGAGAAACGAGGATAACTTTTTTTTTCAAAATTTCAAAAAACATGGGCTATAACCCATCGTTTTTTTTATTTTTTCATTATTTTCAAATCCTCAAAAATGATGAAAAACGGCGTGCTATAGTATGCCATACGATATGGGCTATATCCCATGGTCCAAAATGATGAGAAACGAGGATAACCTTTTTTTTTCAAAATTTCAAAAAACATGGGCTATAACCCATCGTTTTTTTTTCATTTTTTCATTTTTTTCAAATCCTCAAAAATGATGAAAAACGGCATGCTATAGTATGCCATACGATATGGGCTATATCCCATGGTCCAAAATGATGAGAAACGAGGATAACTTTTTTTTCCAAAATTTCAAAAAACATGGGCTATAACCCATCGTTTTTTTTCATATTTTCATTATTTTCAAATCCTCAAAAATGATGAAAAACGGCGTGCTATAGTATGCCGTACGATATGGGCTATAGCCCATGGTGCAAAATGATGAGAAACGAGGATAACTCTAATTGTCGTTGTGGTTAAGATGTTGGCTTTCCACGTGGGAGACCAGGGTTCGATTCCCGGCTGTTACACTATCATACAAAAGAAGACCTCAACAGCGCTAAGAAAGATCTGATTAATATGATGCTGTGTTATTTAAACTTTACTAACTGAAGGCTAACGAACAAAAGATCACTTCAAAATTACCAGGAGACTTTGCCTGAGTGTGTCTGACTGATGGTGCAGTGGTCTAATCATCAGGGATTCAGTACAGACATTCCATGTTCAAGGCCTGTTCCTCCTACAGCTCAATGCTGCAGTAATTTGAACTTTTCAAGGCTAGAATAAAAAATAGAAACTCAAAAGCACCCGGAGACATCTGCTGAATGCCCAAAGGTGCCGTGGCGTAATGTTGTGGAGCGCTTGGCCCGATGCCTCTGCTACAGTCAGTTGGCCGGTTCAAGTCCCATGTCATGACATCAAGGTGCTGGAGGACCATCGGGAGTTCCTCCTGCAGCTCAATGCTGCAGTAATTTGAACTTTTCAAGGCTAGAATAAAAAATAAAAACTCAAAAGCACCCGGAGACATCTGCTGAATGCCCAAAGGTGCCGTGGCGTAATGGTGTGGAGCGCTTGGCCCGTTGGCTCTGCTACAGTCAGTTGGCCGGTTCAAGTCCCATGTCATGACATCAAGGTGCTGGAGGACCATCGGGAGTTCCTCCTACAGCTCAATGCTGCAGTAATTTGAACTTTTCAAGGCTAGAATAAAAAATAAAAACTCAAAAGCACCCGGAGACATCTGCTGAATGCCCAAAGGTGCCGTGGCGTAATGGTGTGGAGTGCTTGGCCCGTTGCCTCTGCTACAGTCAGTTGGCCGGTTCAAGTCCCATGTCATGACATCAAGGTGCTGGAGGACCATCGGGAGACGGTGCTCTCTCCCCCTGTTTCCTGAAAAGTAGCATTTGGGCGTTATGTTTGAAAGAACCCTGTCCACCTAAAGTTTTACAGATAAGAATTAGGTCAAACTTTTAAAAAGAAATAGCAATGCATTTTGGCCCATCATCTGACAGAATAGTCTGTGACTATATGAATTTGACAATGAAAAACTGCAAATTGCGGAAATGTGAAATTGCGGAAATTGCAAATTTGGAAAATTGGAAATTGCGGAAATTGAGGAATTGCAGAAATTGAAAATTGCGGAAATTGAAAATTGCGGAAATTGCTAATTTGGGAAATTGGAAATTGCGGAAATTGAGGAAATTGCAAATTGCGGAAATTGCGGAAATTGCAAATTGCGGAAATTGCAAATTTGGGAAATTGAGGTGGCCCAAAACTTGGTTGGAAAGTCCCTCTTTTATGTCTGGCTTCCAGGCCAGTTGGAAAATGGCACACTGAGAGGTGGTAAGAGTATGTTAAATTGGACATTTTCATGGTAAAAGATTAGCTGGACAGGGTTCTTTCAGACATAAGCCCCAACCGTTACATCTCAGGAAACGGGGAGAGAGCACCGTCTCCCGATGGTCCTCCAGCACCTTGATGTCATGACATGGGACTTGAACCGGCCAACTGACTGTAGCAGATGCAACGGGCCAAGCGCTCCACACCATTACGGCACGGCACCTTTGGGCATTCAGCAGATGTCTCCGGGTGCTTTTGAGTTTTTATTTTTTATTCTAGCCTTGAAAAGTTCAAATTACTGCAGCATTGAGCTGTAGGAGGAACTCCCGATGGTCCTCCAGCACCTTGATGTCATGACATGGGACTTGAACCGGCCAACTGACTGTAGCAGAGGCATCGGGCCAAGCGCTCCACACCATTACGCCACGGCACCTTTGGGCATTCAGCAGATGTCTCCGGGTGCTTTTGAGTTTCTATTTTTTATTCTAGCCTTGAAAGTTCAAATTACTGCAGCATTGAGCTGTAGGAGGAACTCCCGATGGTCCTCCAGCACCTTGATGTCATGACATGGGACTTGAACCGGCCAACTGACTGTAGCAGAGGCAACGGGCCAAGCGCTCCACGCCATTACACCACGGCACCTTTGGGCATTCAGCAGATGTCTCCGGGTGCTTTTGTGTTTTTATTTTTTATTCTAGCCTTGAAAAGTTCAAATTATTGCAGCATTGAGCTGTAGGAGGAACAGGCATTGAACATGGAATGTCTGTACTGAAACCCTGATGATTAGACCACTGCACCATCTCTCAGGCAAAGTCTCCTGGTAATTTTGAAGTGATCTTTTGTTCGTTAGCCTTCAGTAAAGTTTAAATAACACAACATCATATTAATCAGATCTTTCTTAGCGCTGTTGAGGTCTTCTTTTGTATGATAGTGTAACAGCCGGGAATCGAACACTGGTCTCCCACGTGGAAAGCCAACATCTTAACCACTACGACAATTTGAGTTATCCTCATTTCTCATCATTTTGGACCATGGCCATATCGTACGGCATACTATAGCACGCCGCTTTTCATCGTTTTTGAGGATTTGAAAATAATGAAAATATGAAAAAAACGATGGGTTATAGCCCATGTCTCATTTAACCAGCCTTTTAGAATTTAGATGGACAGTGAAAATGTTCTTCAGGAGACTAGAACCCTGACTAGAACGATATGGGCTATAGCCCATGGTCCAAAATGATGAGAAACGAGGATACGTTTTTTTTTTCAAAATTTCAAAAAACATGGGCTATAACCCATCGTTTTTTTTTCATTTTTTTCAAATCCTCAAAAATGATGAAAAACGGCATGCTATAGTATGCCATACGATAAGGGCTATATCCCATGGTCCAAAATGATGAGAAACGAGGATAACTTTTTTTTCCAAAATTTCAAAAAACATGGGCTATAACCCATCGTTTTTTTTCATATTTTCATTATTTTCAAATCCTCAAAAATGATGAAAAACGGCGTGCTATAGTATGCCGTACGATATGGGCTATAGCCCATGGTCCAAAATGATGAGAAACGAGGATAACTCTAATTGTCGTTGTGGTTAAGATGTTGGCTTTCCACGTGGGAGACCAGGGTTCGATTCCCGGCTGTTACACTATCATACAAAAGAAGACCTCAACAGCGCTAAGAAAGATCTGATTAATATGATGCTGTGTTATTTAAACTTTACTAACTGAAGGCTAACGAACAAAAGATCACTTCAAAATTACCAGGAGACTTTGCCTGAGTGTGTCTGACTGATGGTGCAGTGGTCTAATCATCAGGGATTCAGTACAGACATTCCATGTTCAAGGCCTGTTCCTCCTACAGCTCAATGCTGCAGTAATTTGAACTTTTCAAGGCTAGAATAAAAAATAGAAACTCAAAAGCACCCGGAGACATCTGCTGAATGCCCAAAGGTGCCGTGGCGTAATGTTGTGGAGCGCTTGGCCCGATGCCTCTGCTACAGTCAGTTGGCCGGTTCATGTCCCATGTCATGACATCAAGGTGCTGGAGGACCATCGGGAGTTCCTCCTGCAGCTCAATGCTGCAGTAATTTGAACTTTTCAAGGCTAGAATAAAAAATAAAAACTCAAAAGCACCCGGAGACATCTGCTGAATGCCCAAAGGTGCCGTGGCGTAATGGTGTGGAGCGCTTGGCCCTTTGGCTCTGCTACAGTCAGTTGGCCGGTTCAAGTCCCATGTCATGACATCAAGGTGCTGGAGGACCATCGGGAGTTCCTCCTACAGCTCAATGCTGCAGTAATTTGAACTTTTCAAGGCTAGAATAAAAAATAAAAACTCAAAAGCACCCGGAGACATCTGCTGAATGCCCAAAGGTGCCGTGGCGTAATGGTGTGGAGTGCTTGGCCCGTTGCCTCTGCTACAGTCAGTTGGCCGGTTCAAGTCCCATGTCATGACATCAAGGTGCTGGAGGACCATCGGGAGACTGTGCTCTCTCCCCCTGTTTCCTGAAAAGTAGCATTTGGGCGTTATGTTTGAAAGAACCCTGTCCACCTAAAGTTTTACAGATAAGAATTAGGTCAAACTTTTAAAAAGAAATAGCAATGCATTTTGGCCCATCATCTGACAGAATAGTCTGTGACTATATGAATTTGACAATGAAAAACTGCAAATTGCGGAAATGTAAAATTGCGGAAATTGCGGAAATTGCAAATTTGGAAAATTGGAAATTGCGGAAATTGAGGAATTGCAAATTGCAGAAATTGAAAATTGCGGAAATTGAAAATTGCGGAAATTGCTAATTTGGGAAATTGGAAATTGCGGAAATTGAGGAAATTGCAAATTGCGGAAATTGGAAATTGCAAATTGCGGAAATTGCAAATTTGGGAAATTGAGGTGGCCCAAAACTTGGTTGGAAAGTCCCTCTTTTATGTCTGGCTTCCAGGCCAGTTGGAAAATGGCACACTGAGAGGTGGTAAGAGTATGTTAAATTGGACATTTTCATGGTAAAAGATTAGCTGGACAGGGTTCTTTCAGACATAAGCCCCAACCGTTACATCTCAGGAAACGGGGAGAGAGCACCGTCTCCCGATGGTCCTCCAGCACCTTGATGTCATGACATGGGACTTGAACGGGCCAACTGACTGTAGCAGATGCAACGGGCCAAGCGCTCCACACCATTACGGCACGGCACCTTTGGGCATTCAGCAGATGTCTCCGGGTGCTTTTGAGTTTTTATTTTTTATTCTAGCCTTGAAAAGTTCAAATTACTGCAGCATTGAGCTGTAGGAGGAACTCCCGATGGTCCTCCAGCACCTTGATGTCATGACATGGGACTTTAACCTGCCAACTGACTGTAGCAGAGGCATCGGGCCAAGCGCTCCACAACATTACGCCACGGCACCTTTGGGCATTCAGCAGATGTCTCCGGGTGCTTTTGAGTTTTTATTTTTTATTCTAGCCTTGAAAAGTTCAAATTACTGCAGCATTGAGCTGTAGGAGGAACTCCCGATGGTCCTCCAGCACCTTGATGTCATGACATGGGACTTGAACCGGCCAACTGACTGTAGCAGAGGCAACGGGCCAAGCGCTCCACGCCATTACACCACGGCACCTTTGGGCATTCAGCAGATGTCTCCGGGTGCTTTTGTGTTTTTATTTTTTATTCTAGCCTTGAAAAGTTCAAATTATTGCAGCATTGAGCTGTAGGAGGAACAGGCATTGAACATGGAATGTCTGTACTGAAACCCTGATGATTAGACCACTGCACCATCTCTCAGGCAAAGTCTCCTGGTAATTTTGAAGTGATCTTTTGTTCGTTAGCCTTCAGTAAAGTTTAAATAACACAACATCATATTAATCAGATCTTTCTTAGCGCTGTTGAGGTCTTCTTTTGTATGATAGTGTAACAGCCGGGAATCGAACACTGGTCTCCCACGTGGAAAGCCAACATCTTAACCACTACGACAATTTGAGTTATCCTCATTTCTCATCATTTTGGACCATGGCCATATCGTACGGCATACTATAGCACGCCGCTTTTCATCGTTTTTGAGGATTTGAAAATAATGAAAATATGAAAAAAACGATGGGTTATAGCCCATGTCTCATTTAACCAGCCTTTTAGAATTTAGATGGACAGTGAAAATGTTCTTCAGGAGACTAGAACCCTGACTAGAACGATATGGGCTATAGCCCATGGTCCAAAATGATGAGAAACGAGGATACGTTTTTTTTTTCAAAATTTCAAAAAACATGGGCTATAACCCATCGTTTTTTTTTCATTTTTTTCAAATCCTCAAAAATGATGAAAAACGGCATGCTATAGTATGCCATACGATAAGGGCTATATCCCATGGTCCAAAATGATGAGAAACGAGGATAACTTTTTTTTTCAAAATTTCAAAAAACATGGGCTATAACCCATCGTTTTTTTCATTTTTTTCAAATCCTCAAAAATGATGAAAAACGGCGCGCTATAGTATGCCGTACGATATGGGCTATAGCCCATGGTCCAAAATGATGAGAAACGAGGATAACTTTTTTTTTCAAAATTTCAAAAAAATGGGCTATAACCCATCGTTTTTGTCATTTCGTCATTTTTTTCAAATCCTCAAAAATGATGAAAAACGGCGCGCTATAGTATGCCGTACGATATGGGCTATAGCCCATGGTCCAAAATGATGAGAAACGAGGATAACTTTTTTTTTCAAAATTTCAAAAAACATGGGCTATAACCCATCGTTTTTGTCATTTCGTCATTTTTTTCAAATCCTCAAAAATGATGAAAAACGGCGCGCTATAGTATGCCGTACGATATGGGCTATAGCCCATGGTCCAAAATGATGAGAAACGAGGATAACTTTTTTTTTCAAAATTTCAAAAAACATGGGCTATAACCCATCGTTTTTGTCATTTCGTCATTTTTTTCAAATCCTCAAAAATGATGAAAAACGGCGCGCTATAGTATGCCGTACGATATGGGCTATAGCCCATGGTCCAAAATGATGAGAAACGAGGATAACTTTTTTTTTCAAAATTTCAAAAAACATGGGCTATAACCCATCGTTTTTGTCATTTCGTCATTTTTTTCAAATCCTCAAAAATGATGAAAAACGGCGCGCTATAGTATGCCGTACGATATGGGCTATAGCCCATGGTCCAAAATGATGAGAAACGAGGATAACTTTTTTTTTCAAAATTTCAAAAAACATGGGCTATAACCCATCGTTTTTGTCATTTCGTCATTTTTTTTAAATCCTCAAAAATGATGAAAAACGGCGCGCTATAGTATGCCGTACGATATGGGCTATAGCCCATGGTCCAAAATGATGAGAAACGAGGATAACTTTTTTTTTCAAAATTTCAAAAAACATGGGCTATAACCCATCGTTTTTGTCATTTCGTCATTTTTTTCAAATCCTCAAAAATGATGAAAAACGGCGCGCTATAGTATGCCGTACGATATGGGCTATAGCCCATGGTCCAAAATGATGAGAAACGAGGATAACTTTTTTTTTCAAAATTTCAAAAAACATGGGCTATAACCCATCGTTTTTGTCATTTCGTCATTTTTTTCAAATCCTCAAAAATGATGAAAAACGGCGTGCTATAGTATGCCGTACGATATGGGCTATAGCCCATGGTCCAAAATGATGAGAAACGAGGATAACTTTTTTTTTCAAAATTTCAAAAAACATGGGCTATAACCCATCGTTTTTGTCATTTCGTCATTTTTTTCAAATCCTCAAAAATGATGAAAAACGGCGCGCTATAGTATGCCGTACGATATGGGCTATAGCCCATGGTCCAAAATGATGAGAAACGAGGATAACTTTTTTTTTCAAAATTTCAAAAAACATGGGCTATAACCCATCGTTTTTGTCATTTCGTCATTTTTTTCAAATCCTCAAAAATGATGAAAAACGGCGCGCTATAGTATGCCGTACGATATGGGCTATAGCCCATGGTCCAAAATGATGAGAAACGAGGATAACTTTTTTTTCACAATTTCAAAAAACATGGGCTATATCCCATCGTTTTTGTCATTTCGTCATTTTTTTCAAATCCTCAAAAATGATGAAAAACGGCGCGCTATCTTATGCCGTACGATATGGGCTATAGCCCATGGTCCAAAATGATGAGAAACGAGGATAACTTTTTTTTTCAAAATTTCAAAAAACATGGGCTATAACCCATCGTTTTTGTCATTTCGTCATTTTTTTCAAATCCTCAAAAATGATGAAAAACGGCGTGCTATAGTATGCCGTACGATATGGGCTATAGCCCATGGTCCAAAATGATGAGAAACGAGGATAACTTTTTATTTCAAAATTTCAAAAAACATGGGCTATAACCCATCGTTTTTGTCATTTCGTCATTTTTTTCAAATCCTCAAAAATGATGAAAAACGGCGCGCTATAGTATGCCGTACGATATGGGCTATAGCCCATGGTCCAAAATGATGAGAAACGAGGATAACTTTTTTTTTCAAAATTTCAAAAAACATGGGCTATAACCCATCGTTTTTGTCATTTCGTCATTTTTTTCAAATCCTCAAAAATGATGAAAAACGGCGCGCTATAGTATGCCGTACGATATGGGCTATAGCCCATGGTCCAAAATGATGAGAAACGAGGATAACTTTTTTTTCACAATTTCAAAAAACATGGGCTATATCCCATCGTTTTTGTCATTTCGTCATTTTTTTCAAATCCTCAAAAATGATGAAAAACGGCGTGCTATAGTATGCCGTACGATATGGGCTATAGCCCATGGTCCAAAATGATGAGAAACGAGGATAACTTTTTATTTCAAAATTTCAAAAAACATGGGCTATAACCCATCGTTTTTGTCATTTCGTCATTTTTTTCAAATCCTCAAAAATGATGAAAAACGGCGCGCTATAGTATGCCGTACGATATGGGCTATAGCCCATGGTCCAAAATGATGAGAAACGAGGATAACTTTTTTTTTCAAAATTTCAAAAAACATGGGCTATAACCCATCGTTTTTGTCATTTCGTCATTTTTTTCAAATCCTCAAAAATGATGAAAAACGGCGCGCTATAGTATGCCGTACGATATGGGCTATAGCCCATGGTCCAAAATGATGAGAAACGAGGATAACTTTTTTTTCACAATTTCAAAAAACATGGGCTATATCCCATCGTTTTTGTCATTTCGTCATTTTTTTCAAATCCTCAAAAATGATGAAAAACGGCGCGCTATCTTATGCCGTACGATATAGGCTATAGCCCATGGTCCAAAATGATGAGAAACGAGGATAACTTTTTTTTTCAAAATTTCAAAAAACATGGGCTATAACCCATCGTTTTTGTCATTTCGTCATTTTTTTCAAATCCTCAAAAATGATAAAAAACGGCGCGCTATAGTATGCCGTACGATATGGGCTATAGCCCATGGTCCAAAATGATGAGAAACGAGGATAACTTTTTTTTTCAAAATTTCAAAAAACATGGGCTATAACCCATCGTTTTTGTCATTTCGTCATTTTTTTCAAATCCTCAAAAATGATGAAAAACGGCGCGCTATAGTATGCCGTACGATATGGGCTATAGCCCATGGTCCAAAATGATGAGAAACGAGGATAACTTTTTTTTTCAAAATTTCAAAAAACATGGGCTATAACCCATCGTTTTTGTCATTTCGTCATTTTTTTCAAATCCTCAAAAATGATGAAAAACGGCGCGCTATAGTATGCCGTACGATATGGGCTATAGCCCATGGTCCAAAATGATGAGAAACGAGGATAACTTTTTTTTTCAAAATTTCAAAAAACATGGGCTATAACCCATCGTTTTTGTCATTTCGTCATTTTTTTCAAATCCTCAAAAATGATGAAAAACGGCGCGCTATAGTATGCCGTACGATATGGGCTATAGCCCATGGTCCAAAATGATGAGAAACGAGGATAACTTTTTTTTTCAAAATTTCAAAAAACATGGGCTATAACCCATCGTTTTTGTCATTTCGTCATTTTTTTCAAATCCTCAAAAATGATGAAAAACGGCGCGCTATAGTATGCCGTACGATATGGGCTATAGCCCATGGTCCAAAATGATGAGAAACGAGGATAACTTTTTTTTTCAAAATTTCAAAAAACATGGGCTATAACCCATCGTTTTTGTCATTTCGTCATTTTTTTCAAATCCTCAAAAATGATGAAAAACGGCGCGCTATAGTATGCCGTACGATATGGGCTATAGCCCATGGTCCAAAATGATGAGAAACGAGGATAACTTTTTTTTTCAAAATTTCAAAAAACATGGGCTATAACCCATCGTTTTTGTCATTTCGTCATTTTTTTTAAATCCTCAAAAATGATGAAAAACGGCGCGCTATAGTATGCCGTACGATATGGGCTATAGCCCATGGTCCAAAATGATGAGAAACGAGGATAACTTTTTTTTTCAAAATTTCAAAAAACATGGGCTATAACCCATCGTTTTTGTCATTTCGTCATTTTTTTCAAATCCTCAAAAATGATGAAAAACGGCGCGCTATAGTATGCCGTACGATATGGGCTATAGCCCATGGTCCAAAATGATGAGAAACGAGGATAACTTTTTTTTTCAAAATTTCAAAAAACATGGGCTATAACCCATCGTTTTTGTCATTTCGTCATTTTTTTCAAATCCTCAAAAATGATGAAAAACGGCGTGCTATAGTATGCCGTACGATACGGGCTATAGCCCATGGTCCAAAATGATGAGAAACGAGGATAACTTTTTTTTTCAAAATTTCAAAAAACATGGGCTATAACCCATCGTTTTTGTCATTTCGTCATTTTTTTCAAATCCTCAAAAATGATGAAAAACGGCGCGCTATAGTATGCCGTACGATATGGGCTATAGCCCATGGTCCAAAATGATGAGAAACGAGGATAACCTTTTTTTTCAAAATTTCAAAAAACATGGGCTATAACCCATCGTTTTTGTCATTTCGTCATTTTTTTCAAATCCTCAAAAATGATGAAAAACGGCGCGCTATAGTATGCCGTACGATATGGGCTATAGCCCATGGTCCAAAATGATGAGAAACGAGGATAACTTTTTTTTTCAAAATTTCAAAAAACATGGGCTATAACCCATCGTTTTTGTCATTTCGTCATTTTTTTCAAATCCTCAAAAATGATAAAAAACGGCGCGCTATAGTATGCCGTACGATATGGGCTATAGCCCATGGTCCAAAATGATGAGAAACGAGGATAACTTTTTTTTTCAAAATTTCAAAAAACATGGGCTATAACCCATCGTTTTTGTCATTTCGTCATTTTTTTCAAATCCTCAAAAATGATGAAAAACGGCGCGCTATAGTATGCCGTACGATATGGGCTATAGCCCATGGTCCAAAATGATGAGAAACGAGGATAACTTTTTTTTTCAAAATTTCAAAAAACATGGGCTATAACCCATCGTTTTTGTCATTTCGTCATTTTTTTCAAATCCTCAAAAATGATGAAAAATGGCGCGCTATAGTATGCCGTACGATATGGGCTATAGCCCATGGTCCAAAATGATGAGAAACGAGGATAACTTTTTTTTTCAAAATTTCAAAAAACATGGGCTATAACCCATCGTTTTTGTCATTTCGTCATTTTTTTCAAATCCTCAAAAATGATGAAAAACGGCGCGCTATAGTATGCCGTACGATATGGGCTATAGCCCATGGTCCAAAATGATGAGAAACGAGGATAACTTTTTTTTTCAAAATTTCAAAAAACATGGGCTATAACCCATCGTTTTTGTCATTTCGTCATTTTTTTCAAATCCTCAAAAATGATGAAAAACGGCGCGCTATAGTATGCCGTACGATATGGGCTATAGCCCATGGTCCAAAATGATGAGAAACGAGGATAACTTTTTTTTTCAAAATTTCAAAAAACATGGGCTATAACCCATCGTTTTTGTCATTTCGTCATTTTTTTCAAATCCTCAAAAATGATGAAAAACGGCGTGCTATAGTATGCCGTACGATATGGGCTATAGCCCATGGTCCAAAATGATGAGAAACAAGGATAACTTTTTTTTTCAAAATTTCAAAAAACATGGGCTATAACCCATCGTTTTTGTCATTTCGTCATTTTTTTCAAATCCTCAAAAATGATGAAAAACGGCGCGCTATAGTATGCCGTACGATATGGGCTATAGCCCATGGTCCAAAATGATGAGAAACGAGGATAACTTTTTTTTTCAAAATTTCAAAAAACATGGGCTATAACCCATCGTTTTTGTCATTTTGTCATTTTTTTCAAATCCTCAAAAATGATGAAAAACGGCGCGCTATAGTATGCCGTACGATATGGGCTATAGCCCATGGTCCAAAATGATGAGAAACGAGGATAACTTTTTTTTCACAATTTCAAAAAACATGGGCTATATCCCATCGTTTTTGTCATTTCGTCATTTTTTTCAAATCCTCAAAAATGATGAAAAACGGCGCGCTATCTTATGCCGTACGATATGGGCTATAGCCCATGGTCCAAAATGATGAGAAACGAGGATAACTTTTTTTTTCAAAATTTCAAAAAACATGGGCTATAACCCATCGTTTTTGTCATTTCGTCATTTTTTTCAAATCCTCAAAAATGATAAAAAACGGCGCGCTATAGTATGCCGTACGATATGGGCTATAGCCCATGGTCCAAAATGATGAGAAACGAGGATAACTTTTTTTTTCAAAATTTCAAAAAACATGGGCTATAACCCATCGTTTTTGTCATTTCGTCATTTTTTTCAAATCCTCAAAAATGATGAAAAACGGCGCGCTATAGTATGCCGTACGATATGGGCTATAGCCCATGGTCCAAAATGATGAGAAACGAGGATAACTTTTTTTTTCAAAATTTCAAAAAACATGGGCTATAACCCATCGTTTTTGTCATTTCGTCATTTTTTTCAAATCCTCAAAAATGATGAAAAACGGCGCGCTATAGTATGCCGTACGATATGGGCTATAGCCCATGGTCCAAAATGATGAGAAACGAGGATAACTATTTTTTTCAAAATTTCAAAAAACATGGGCTATAACCCATCGTTTTTGTCATTTCGTCATTTTTTCAAATCCTCAAAAATGATGAAAAACGGCGCGCTATAGTATGCCGTACGATATGGGCTATAGCCCATGGTCCAAAATGATGAGAAACGAGGATAACTTTTTTTTTCAAAATTTCAAAAAACATGGGCTATAACCCATCGTTTTTGTCATTTCGTCATTTTTTTCAAATCCTCAAAAATGATGAAAAACGGCGCGCTATAGTATGCCGTACGATATGGGCTATAGCCCATGGTCCAAAATTATGAGAAACGAGGATAACTTTTTTTTTCAAAATTTCAAAAAACATGGGCTATAACCCATCGTTTTTGTCATTTCGTCATTTTTTTCAAATCCTCAAAAATGATGAAAAACGGCGCGCTATAGTATGCCGTACGATATGGGCTATAGCCCATGGTCCAAAATGATGAGAAACGAGGATAACTTTTTTTTTCAAAATTTCAAAAAACATGGGCTATAACCCATCGTTTTTGTCATTTCGTCATTTTTTTCAAATCCTCAAAAATGATGAAAAACGGCGCGCTATAGTATGCCGTACGATATGGGCTATAGCCCATGGTCCAAAATGATGAGAAACGAGGATAACTTTTTTTTTCAAAATTTCAAAAAACATGGGCTATAACCCATCGTTTTTGTCATTTATTTTTTTCAAATCCTCAAAAATGATGAAAAACAGCGCGCTATCTTATGCCGTACGATATGGGCTATAGCCCATGGTCCAAAATGATGAGAAACGAGGATAACTTTTTTTTTCAAAATTTCAAAAAACATGGGCTATAACCCATCGTTTTTGTCATTTCGTCATTTTTTTCAAATCTTCAAAAATGATGAAAAACGGCGCGCTATAGTATGCCGTACGATATGGGCTATAGCCCACGGTCCAAAATGATGAGAAACGAGGCTAACTTTTTTTTTCAAAATTTCAAAAAACATGGGCTATAACCCATCGTTTTTGTCAAATTGCGGATTTTTTTTTTCATTTTTTCATTTTTTTCAAATCCTCAAAAATGATGAAAACGGCGCGCTATAGTATGCCGTACAATATGGGCCCATGGTTCAAAATGATGAGAAACGAAGATAACTTTTTTTTTTCAAAATTTCAAAAAACATGGGCTATAACCCATCGTTTTTGTCATTTCGTCATTTTTTTCAAATCCTCAAAAATGATGAAAAACGGCGCGCTATAGTATGCCGTACGATATGGGCTATAGCCCATGGTCCAAAATGATGAGAAACGAGGATAACTTTTTTTTTCAAAATTTCAAAAAACATGGGCTATAACCCATCGTTTTTGTCATTTTGTCATTTTTTTCAAATCCTCAAAAATGATGAAAAACGGCGCGCTATAGTATGCCGTACGATATGGGCTATAGCCCATGGTCCAAAATGATGAGAAACGAGGATAACTTTTTTTTTCAAAATTTCAAAAAACATGGGCTATAACCCATCGTTTTTGTCATTTCGTCATTTTTTTCAAATCCTCAAAAATGATGAAAAACGGCGCGCTATAGTATGCCGTACGATATGGGCTATAGCCCATGGTCCAAAATGATGAGAAACGAGGATAACTTTTTTTTTCAAAATTTCAAAAAACATGGGCTATAACCCATCGTTTTTTTTATTTTTTCATTATTTTCAAATCCTCAAAAATGATGAAAAACGGCGTGCTATAGTATGCCATACGATATGGGCTATAGCCCATGGTCCAAAATGATGAGAAACGAGGATAACTTTTTTTTTCAAAATTTCAAAAAACATGAGCTATAACCCATCGTTTTTGTCATTTCGTCATTTTTTTCAAATCCTCAAAAATGATGAAAAACGGCGCGCTATAGTATGCCGTACGATATGGGCTATAGCCCATGGTCCAAAATTATGAGAAACGAGGATAACTTTTTTTTTCAAAATTTCAAAAAACATGGGCTATAACCCATCGTTTTTGTCATTTCGTCATTTTTTTCAAATCCTCAAAAATGATGAAAAACGGCGCGCTATAGTATGCCGTACGATATGGGCTATAGCCCATGGTCCAAAATGATGAGAAACGAGGATAACTTTTTTTTTCAAAATTTCAAAAAACATGGGCTATAACCCATCGTTTTTGTCATTTCGTCATTTTTTTTCAAATCCTCAAAAATGATGAAAAACGGCGCGCTATAGTATGCCGTACGATATGGGCTATAGCCCATGGTCCAAAATGATGAGAAACGAGGATAACTTTTTTTTTCAAAATTTCAAAAAACATGGGCTATAACCCATCGTTTTTGTCATTTATTTTTTTCAAATCCTCAAAAATGATGAAAAACGGCGCGCTATCTTATGCCGTACGATATGGGCTATAGCCCATGGTCCAAAATGATGAGAAACGAGGATAACTTTTTTTTTCAAAATTTCAAAAAACATGGGCTATAACCCATCGTTTTTGTCATTTCGTCATTTTTTTCAAATCCTCAAAAATGATGAAAAACGGCGCGCTATAGTATGCCGTACGATATGGGCTATAGCCCATGGTCCAAAATGATGAGAAACGAGGATAACTTTTTTTTTCAAAATTTCAAAAAACATGGGCTATAACCCATCGTTTTTTTTATTTTTTCATTATTTTCAAATCCTCAAAAATGATGAAAAACGGCGTGCTATAGTATGCCATACGATATGGGCTATAGCCCATGGTCCAAAATGATGAGAAACGAGGATAACTTTTTTTTTCAAAATTTCAAAAAACATGAGCTATAACCCATCGTTTTTGTCATTTCGTCATTTTTTTCAAATCCTCAAAAATGATGAAAAACGGCGCGCTATAGTATGCCGTACGATATGGGCTATAGCCCATGGTCCAAAATTATGAGAAACGAGGATAACTTTTTTTTTCAAAATTTCAAAAAACATGGGCTATAACCCATCGTTTTTGTCATTTCGTCATTTTTTTCAAATCCTCAAAAATGATGAAAAACGGCGCGCTATAGTATGCCGTACGATATGGGCTATAGCCCATGGTCCAAAATGATGAGAAACGAGGATAACTTTTTTTTTCAAAATTTCAAAAAACATGGGCTATAACCCATCGTTTTTGTCATTTCGTCATTTTTTTTCAAATCCTCAAAAATGATGAAAAACGGCGCGCTATAGTATGCCGTACGATATGGGCTATAGCCCATGGTCCAAAATGATGAGAAACGAGGATAACTTTTTTTTTCAAAATTTCAAAAAACATGGGCTATAACCCATCGTTTTTGTCATTTATTTTTTTCAAATCCTCAAAAATGATGAAAAACGGCGCGCTATCTTATGCCGTACGATATGGGCTATAGCCCATGGTCCAAAATGATGAGAAACGAGGATAACTTTTTTTTTCAAAATTTCAAAAAACATGGGCTATAACCCATCGTTTTTGTCATTTCGTCATTTTTTTCAAATCTTCAAAAATGATGAAAAACGGCGCGCTATAGTATGCCGTACGATATGGGCTATAGCCCACGGTCCAAAATGATGAGAAACGAGGCTAACTTTTTTTTTCAAAATTTCAAAAAACATGGGCTATAACCCATCGTTTTTGTCAAATTGCGGATTTTTTTTTCCATTTTTTCATTTTTTTCAAATCCTCAAAAATGATGAAAACGGCGCGCTATAGTATGCCGTACAATATGGGCCCATGGTTCAAAATGATGAGAAACGAAGATAACTTTTTTTTTTCAAAATTTCAAAAAACATGGGCTATAACCCATCGTTTTTGTCATTTCGTCATTTTTTTCAAATCCTCAAAAATGATGAAAAACGGCGCGCTATAGTATGCCGTACGATATGGGCTATAGCCCATGGTCCAAAATGATGAGAAACGAGGATAACTTTTTTTTTCAAAATTTCAAAAAACATGGGCTATAACCCATCGTTTTTGTCATTTTGTCATTTTTTTCAAATCCTCAAAAATGATGAAAAACGGCGCGCTATAGTATGCCGTACGATATGGGCTATAGCCCATGGTCCAAAATGATGAGAAACGAGGATAACTTTTTTTTTCAAAATTTCAAAAAACATGGGCTATAACCCATCGTTTTTGTCATTTCGTCATTTTTTTCAAATCCTCAAAAATGATGAAAAACGGCGCGCTATAGTATGCCGTACGATATGGGCTATAGCCCATGGTCCAAAATGATGAGAAACGAGGATAACTTTTTTTTTCAAAATTTCAAAAAACATGGGCTATAACCCATCGTTTTTTTTATTTTTTCATTATTTTCAAATCCTCAAAAATGATGAAAAACGGCGTGCTATAGTATGCCATACGATATGGGCTATATCCCATGGTCCAAAATGATGAGAAACGAGGATAACTTTTTTTTTCAAAATTTCAAAAAACATGGGCTATAACCCATCGTTTTTGTCATTTATTTTTTTCAAATCCTCAAAAATGATGAAAAACGGCGCGCTATCTTATGCCGTACGATATGGGCTATAGCCCATGGTCCAAAATGATGAGAAACGAGGATAACTTTTTTTTTCAAAATTTCAAAAAACATGGGCTATAACCCATCGTTTTTGTCATTTCGTCATTTTTTTCAAATCTTCAAAAATGATGAAAAACGGCGCGCTATAGTATGCCGTACGATATGGGCTATAGCCCACGGTCCAAAATGATGAGAAACGAGGCTAACTTTTTTTTTCAAAATTTCAAAAAACATGGGCTATAACCCATCGTTTTTGTCAAATTGCGGATTTTTTTTTTCATTTTTTCTTTTTTTTCAAATCCTCAAAAATGATGAAAACGGCGCGCTATAGTATGCGGTACAATATGGGCCCATGGTTCAAAATGATGAGAAACGAAGATAACTTTTTTTTTTCAAAATTTCAAAAAACATGGGCTATAACCCATCGTTTTTGTCATTTCGTCATTTTTTTCAAATCCTCAAAAATGATGAAAAACGGCGCGCTATAGTATGCCATACGATATGGGCTATATCCCATGGTCCAAAATGATGAGAAACGAGGATAACTTTTTTTTTCAAAATTTCAAAAAACATGGGCTATAACCCATCGTTTTTTTTTCATTTTTTCATTTTTTTTCAAATCCTCAAAAATGATGAAAAACGGCATGCTATAGTATGCCATACGATATGGGCTATATCCCATGGTCCAAAATGATGAGAAACGAGGATAACTTTTTTTTTCAAAATTTCAAAAAACATGGGCTATAACCCATCGTTTTTTTTTCATATTTTCATTATTTTCAAATCCTCAAAAATGATGAAAAACGGCGTGCTATAGTATGCCGTACGATATGGGCTATAGCCCATGGTCCAAAATGATGAGAAACGAGGATAACTCTAATTGTCGTAGTGGTTAAGATGTTGGCTTTCCACGTGGGAGACCAGGGTTCGATTCCCGGCTATTACACTATCATACAAAAGAAGACCTCAACAGCGCTAAGAAAGATCTGATTAATAATATGCTGTGTTATTTAAACTTTACTAACTGAAGGCTAACGAACAAAAGATCACTTCAAAATTACCAGGAGACTTTGCCTGAGAGTGTCTGACTGATGGTGCAGTGGTCTAATCATCAGGGATTCAGTACAGACATTCCATGTTCAAGGCCTGTTCCTCCTACAGCTCAATGCTGCAGTAATTTGAACTTTCAAGGCTAGAATAAAAAATAGAAACTCAAAAGCACCCGGAGACATCTGCTGAATGCCCAAAGGTGCCGTGGCGTAATGGTGTGGAGCGCTTGGCCCGATGCCTCTGCTACAGTCAGTTGGCCGGTTCAAGTCCCATGTCATGACATCAAGGTGCTGGAGGACCATCGGGAGTTCCTCCTACAGCTCAATGCTGCAGTAATTTGAACTTTTCAAGGCTAGAATAAAAAATAAAAACTCAAAAGCACCCGGAGACATCTGCTGAATGCCCAAAGGTGCCGTGGCGTAATGGTGTGGAGCGCTTGGCCCGTTGGCTCTGCTACAGTCAGTTGGCCGGTTCAAGTCCCATGTCATGACATCAAGGTGCTGGAGGACCATCGGGAGTTCCTCCTACAGCTCAATGCTGCAGTAATTTGAACTTTTCAAGGCTAGAATAAAAAATAAAAACTCAAAAGCACCCGGAGACATCTGCTGAATGCCCAAAGGTGCCGTGGCGTAATGGTGTGGAGCGCTTGGCCCGTTGCCTCTGCTACAGTCAGTTGGCCGGTTCAAGTCCCATGTCATGACATCAAGGTGCTGGAGGACCATCGGGAGACGGTGCTCTCTCCCCCTGTTTCCTGAAAAGTAGCATTTGGGGGTTATGTTTGAAAGAACCCTGTCCACCTAAAGTTTTACAGATAAGAATTAGGTCAAAATTTTAAAAAGAAATAGCAATGCATTTTGGCCCATCATCTGACAGAATAGTCTGTGACTATATGAATTTGACAATGAAAAACTGCAAATTGCGGAAATTTAAAATTGCGGAAATTGCGGAAATTTGGGAAATTGGAAATTGCGGAAATTGAGGAAATTGCAAATTGCGGAAATTGAAAATTGAAAATTGCGGAAATTGGAAATTGCGGAAATTGCGGAAATTGCAAATTTGGGAAATTGAGGTGGCCCAAAACTTGGTTGGAAAGTCCCTCTTTTATGTCTGGCTTCCAGGCCAGTTGGAAAATGTCACACTGAGAGGTGGTAAGAGTATGTTAAATTGGACATTTTCATGGTAAAAGATTAGCTGGACAGGGTTCTTTCAGACATAAGCCCCAACCGTTACATCTCAGGAAACAGGGGGAGAGAGCACCGTCTCCCGATGGTCCTCCAGCACCTTGATGTCATGACATGGGACTTGAACCGGCCAACTGACTGTAGCAGAGGCAACAGGCCAAGCGCTCCACACCATTACACCACGGCACCTTTGGGCATTCAGCAGATGTCTCCGGGTGCTTTTGAGTTTTTATTTTTTATTCTAGCCTTGAAAAGTTCAAATTACTGCAGCATTGAGCTGTAGGAGGAACTCCCGATGGTCCTCCAGCACCTTGATGTCATGACATGGGACTTGAACCGGCCAACTGACTGTAGCAGAGGCATCGGGCCAAGCGCTCCACACCATTACGCCACGGCACCTTTGGGCATTCAGCAGATGTCTCCGGGTGCTTTTGAGTTTTTAGTTTTTATTCTAGCCTTGAAAAGTTCAAATTACTGCAGCATTGAGCTGTAGGAGGAACTCCCGATGGTCCTCCAGCACCTTGATGTCATGACATGGGACTTGAACCGGCCAACTGACTGTAGCAGAGGCAACGGGCCAAGCGCTCCACACCATTACGCCACGGCACCTTTGGGCATTCAGCAGATGTCTCCGGGTGCTTTTGAGTTTTTATTTTTTATTCTAGCCTTGAAAAGTTCAAATTACTGCAGCATTGAGCTGTAGGAGGAACAGGCCTTGAACATGGAATGTCTGTACTGAAACCCTGATGATTAGACCACTGCACCATCAGTCAGACACTCTCAGGCAAAGTCTCCTGGTAATTTTGAAGTGATCTTTTGTTCGTTAGCCTTCAGTAAAGTTTAAATAACACAGCATCATATTAATCAGATCTTTCTTAGCGCTGTTGAGGTCTTCTTTTGTATGATAGTGTAACAGCCGGGAATCGAACCCTGGTCTCCCACGTGGAAAGCCAACATCTTAACCACTACGACAATTTGAGTTATCCTCATTTCTCATCATTTTGGACCATGGGCTATAGCCCATATCGTACGGCATACTATTGCACGCCGCTTTTCATCGTTTTTGAGGATTTGAAAATAATGAAAATATGAAAAAAACGATGGGTTATAGCCCATGTCTCATTTAACCAGCCGTTTAGAATTTAGATGGACAGTGAAAATGTTCTTCAGGAGACTAGAACCCTGACTAGAACGATATGGGCTATAGCCCATGGTCCAAAATGATGAGAAACGAGGATACGTTTTTTTTTCCCAAAATTTCAAAAAACATGGGCTATAACCCATCGGTTTTTTTTTTCATTTTTTTCATTTTTTTCAATTCCTCAAAAATGATGAAAAACGGCATGCTATAGTATGCCATACGATAAGGGCTATATCCCATGGTCCAAAATTATGAGAAACGAGGATAACTATTTTTTTCAAAATTTCAAAAAACATGGGCTATAACCCATCGTTTTTTTCATTTTTTTCAAATCCTCAAAAATGATGAAAAACGGCGCGCTATAGTATGCCGTATGATATGGGCTATAGCCCATGGTCCAAAATGATGAGAAACGAGGATAATTTTTTTTTTCAAAATTTCAAAAAACATGGGCTATAACCCATCGTTTTTGTCATTTCGTCATTTTTTTCAAATCCTCAAAAATGATGAAAAACGGCGCGCTATAGTATGCCGTACGATATGGGCTATAGCCCATGGTCCAAAATGATGAGAAACGAGGATAACTTTTTTTTTCAAAATTTCAAAAAACATGGGCTATAACCCATCGTTTTTGTCATTTCGTCATTTTTTTCAAATCCTCAAAAATGATGAAAAACGGCGCGCTATAGTATGCCGTACGATATGGGCTATAGCCCATGGTCCAAAATGATGAGAAACGAGGATAACTTTTTTTTTCAAAATTTCAAAAAACATGGGCTATAACCCATCGTTTTTTTCCGCAATTTTCCGCAATTCCTCCGCAATACTCCGCAATTTAAAAAAATAATAAAGGAGGAATTGTGGAAAATTGCGGAAAAAACGATGGGTTATAGCCCATCGTTTTTTGTTTTGTTTTTTACTTCTGAGACCATGGACCAATGAACCATGTAAATACAACAAATTGAGCAGGGCACTGCAGGGAGTTGCACCCCGTTCCGGTAAACCAGAAGTACGACACCAGTGCCTTAGTTTTTGTGTTGTCATTTACAGGTCCTTTCGTAACATTTCAACAGTAAAGTAATATACGTATAAAGAAGAGAAACACAAAAGTACAAAAATAACATTTTCAAATTACCTGTATTTGCTTTGATTTTTTAAACTTTGTCTAACCATTATTTGACACTTTTGGTTGTTGAAAAACAGCTTCTAACCATTATTTGACACTTTTGGCTGTTGAGAAACAGCTCCTAAAACATTTGACACTTTTGGCTGTTGAAAAACTAGTTGAATAAAAATTTAACATTTAACATTTTTAAATCCTCAAAAATGATGAAAAACGGCGCGCTATAGTATGCCGTACGATATAGGCTATAGCCCATGGTCCAAAATGAGAAACGAGGATAACTTTTTTTTCAAAATTTCAAAAAACATGGGCTATAACCGATCGTTTTTTTCATTTTTTTCAAATCCTCAAAAATGATGAAAAACGGCGTGCTATAGTATGCCGTACGATATGGGCCCATGGTCCAAAATGATGAGAAACGAGGATTTTGGACCATGGGCTACAACACAAACACAGTATCAAAAAAGTGTTTTAAGGATATTCGTTTGCTTCCTTTATCAAAAAAAGTGTTTTAAGGATATTCGTTTGCTTCCTGTATCAAAACAGTGTTTTAAGGATATTAGTTTGCTTCCTGTATAAAAAAAAAGTGTTTTAAGGATATTAGTTTGCTTCCTTTATCAAAAAACAGTGTTTTAAGGATATTCGTTTGCTTCCTGTATCAAAAAAGTGTTTTAAGGATATTCGTTTGCTTCCTGCGCACACCCAGTTCCTTGCTGGTGCTGGACAAAAAGGTAGATACATACAGCTGAGAGGGTGGGGGAGTCATGATAGCCTAGCTGGCTCCAGCCCTGAATCGCTACCTTTCAAAAAGAAAAATAGGTCCTGGCGATTCATGAACGATGAAGTGAAACATGTAGGAATAGGTATGGAGTGACTAATGCAAATTTCCTTGATTTCCAGTGAGATATTAGATGCAATATGTTCAAGTTAT